>NC_136490.1:5722500-5727500 GCF_053919585.1 Euprymna scolopes
ACGTGACGGTAGTGAACGTGTGTATGTGCGTGTGTGCTTGCTAGTACTACTATTAAGTTTGTCGGAGCGTTTGATTTCGTGTAGTTTAGTTTCGTATATAAGTTTCGTATTTTTTTCATTTGTGAATAACAAGTTATTAATAAATTAAACCCTTCCAAGATGGGCAATAAATAAAGCCATAATATTTTATGGTAAAGGTAAGAGCGTAGGAACCATTGTTTTTTAGGAGATGTGATTATTGGATTAACCAATCAGAAATCGTCTGTGGAACACACATCTCTGTTTATATATATATATATATATATATATATATATATATATATATATATATATATATATATATATATATATATATATTTATAAGAGTATTGGCTCATGGCATGATCCAAATATTTATTTTCAATGCAAAAGCGCCCCTCCAGCATGTAAATATTTCGATTCGGTGTTTACAGATCCATTTTCTTATTCAGAAAAGACACCTTTTAATCTGCTAACCATGTTTTTCATATGAACAGCAATGATTTTGATCTTATAATGCAACTACACTGTGTTTCTTTTATAGGCCCTGTTGTAAGATTTAACATACATTGAGCTCTAAACTAAAAGATGTCATACACAATAAGTTTAATATAATTGCAACAACATATTTTAACAAAACAACATACATATATAAGACATTTTTAAACTTTTTATGTTGATACAAACGACTATTCTCCAAATTAAATGATTTAGAACATAAAAGTTTAATTAATCCTACGTTTTGTTTATGCATGCCCAGCGTATTAAAAAGTCAATATGGTGGCTGCTTCCGTGATAATTAAAAGATCGTAATATATATAATATAAATAATCCGAGAATATTGCTGCTTGAAGTATTTGAAAGACTAATGGATCCATTTTATTATAATTACTATTTATGTTTTATAAATAAATTATCCTTACTTTTATTGAAATATCCCTTGCTTTGTGAAAAAAATAATCAGCAATATATGCTAATTTCCTATGTATTTTTACTCCGAAAGCGTGTAAACCTTTTTTACATTTGAAACACCATTTAAAATAGTTCAATTGAGTATGTGAAAAAAAGTAAAGTATTACAGACATAAGGTATTGGATATATTTATTATGATATTTCTCATCGCACCACGCGTATAAATTTATACTTATAACAATGTATTACATAAGTAAAAATGCTTGCAAAGCTGGTAAAATGTAAATTTTACTTCTACCAGTTTTTAACATTCGGAAACACTCATTATAACCAGCTGTGATGCGAACGTCACACTAGATTCAGACGTCGTCTTTACGCCTGATCGTTGCACGCCGCGTAATCAACCAGACATTCACTTTCCAGACTATGAATCTGCAACCATACCTGGGGCCCGCATGACTCGAAGTTGTTGTCAGGAAATATTTCCACGCAAATATGCAGACGTTGACCATTCTTAATATTTGCCCCCTTTTTTATTCGTTCGGACTTACATCGATCATATACACCTGCAGGTTATTTTCCATTTGATTTTCATTCTTTTTTCTTTATCTGGGGGGAGTATTATAGTGAGGCATATTACTGTCTAACTCTCTTTTCAATTGGCTAGAGCTCACAGACACAAAGCAGGCTAACCACGTGTAGCACAAACGTAAAGCAATGTCACCTGGCTCGCGACAGATGCCATTACATGGCATGATGGGTTACATCTGACCCCAGTCTTCCGTTATTCTCTTTATCTCTCTCCTCGCCCTGACCCGAAGCCAGTATCAGATAATTCGGTATCATTCCAGAAATATGCACACAAAAACAAACAAATAGACTATATAAGGTAAGACGGCTTGGTTCTACATAAATATTTATGTCGACCAAGAATAATCAAACATAACAGTTCATCTTATATTATTAATGATGAACAACAAACACTTTCAACATAAACCATATACGTAAACACACACTTTTGTTTTGCCTTTTTCCACGTTTATGCAAATAAATGTGTCTAGTTTATAGTGTACTGCGGTATTCTGTCTATATTCATTTAAGGTTGGAGTTTAAAAACGTGTATATCTTCTACAAATCACACCATATTTACGATTGCATTAATAAGATAAACTATTGATTTATAAACTATCAAAAAGAAATTATTATGAACTTGATTTTGTCAACATTACTCGGACATCAATGTATATCTAAATAAAAAATCATACACTAAATATAACTTTTTTATGTATATTTTTTAACTTATTTTGACATATTTAAATATATTATACTTCACACTTCCAGTACATTTTTATCGATCTCTCTTGTGTGAAATCACTTTGTCTCTCTCATACATAGTTTTGTCATCGGCGAAGTGCTACAATCATCGATAATAAGAGATTTCTCGATCAGATTTTATTTTCGTTTTGCAACGTATATTTTACGGCTCTATAATCAGCTTTATCTTGCGATACATATTCAATGATTCATGCACAATACAATTTATGTGTATGTTTTTTGTTCTTTTTAATCACGGCTATATTAATCTAGACTAAAATTGGGAAACGTATAATTTGGCCGCGAAAATCTGTCGATGCTCTCGATCAAAATATTCGGACGTTTGTTTCTATTTTTAGGGTTTTTTTTCGCGAACGGATTGAAAGATTGTAAAAGATGTTACATACTATATTTGTCGATAACCAGATAGTTGTATATTTTATAACATGTTGTGAGAAAATAAATATATTAGTTTCGTTGAGCATATGTATATATATATATATGTACATAGGTCTAGACGAATATTTTGGGTTTATATATATATATATATATATATATATGTATATGAAATATTTTTATAATGCATAGCCTTTGATTACTTTTGCAATAAAAAGTGGATGTATTACTAAATTTTTCAGACGATCATTAGTTCAAGGTTTAGTCGTGTAGCTTATGATAAAGTATTTTCCATAGATACACGACGGAAACAGTTCCAGTTTACTAAGAAAATATTCAATCATCATGATTGTAAGAGTGTAATTTTATTTTAGTTTATTAATTTCGTTTTATTTAAAAATTCAAGAAACATAAATTTTAATTCATTTTTATAATGGATGTATGCAATTATGTAAAACTAGTGAAACTCACTTCTCACCTAATTTCATTTCATTTGATGTTTTTTCAGCTACAATGACTATATATATATATATATATATATATATATATATATATATATATATATATATATATATATATATATAGATGCACACAATGTTAATGTTTAAACATTTTATTGAGGCAAAATAATGCAGAGTTCATAAGGAAATTGCGTGCATTAGAATTACACTATAATAATTTTCGTGTTGGTTCATTGGAAATAAAAAAAATGAAAGAAGAATTCTTATAAAAACGTGATTAGAAATAAACATATATAGTATCTTTCTTATTACCTGATTTCATTTTTTGTATATCGATGGGTGAAAGTCGGGAGAGTACAGCAACCGATTACAATAAAACATACTCGATAAAATGTATTTTTAAAAGTTACAGACATGAGAGATTAGGATAATTAAACCTTAAGCGTTGTATGCTGTTTTAAACATACAGTAACCATCTGCGCAACAATGAACTGCTGTTTCTACCAATATATATATATATATATATATATATATATATATATATATATATATATATATATATATATATGTATTATCTACCGTCGAAGTTTGAAGAATAACTAAAAGCTAAAAAAAAGTAAAATTAACATATACACGCGTGTGCGTTGAATTCGAAAGATGAATTTATCTCCTCTAAATAGTTACAAACAAGTATAATATCCGGTCAATGAAATCACTCCACCCCTCCACTAAATATGGTTATTCCTTGTGCTGGAATTGTCGTGGTGTTCGTTGCAGATAAGTGTTATCCTAATCCATGCTCATCCTAAAAATGCTAACTTTTTTGTTTCTTCTCTTTTAAATTTCTTATTTTATTTTGTAATTTGTACTTATTTGTATTTTAATAATTTATATATATATATATATATATGTATTTATTGTTTATATTTGTGTTTCCATGACTTGCCTAGTGTTAAATTCTACCCCCTCCTACAAACGTAGCCAAACACCAACCACGTTCTCTCCCACCTTAAATAAATTTTAATTCCATGCTCTGAAGTAAGGCTTGAGATGAAAATAGCTTAGGCAGGATAAATTCTCCGAAACAAGCACACACGTGGATTTATTTTTTCTACCGTAGAATACACAAGGACTTAATTCTAGTAATATAAGTAATATCTACAATTACCATATGCTCGCTTGTATTAATAAAGAGGCCTTGTTGATATCTCTACCAATACACTGGATATAGCTTATAAATAACTGTTACTATATTTTTAACTGAAATGGGCAATTATATTATCTGCGTCACTGGGACTATTTTCTGTATATATACAATGTGTTGTCCCTGACCTTAATGACGGCAATAAATACGAATTCCGAAGCACCATGTAATAATTGTTTCTCTTTACCTCCAAGACGACTACCTTTGTCTAACCTGCATGCTTAATAGGGAAAAGAAGAAAAACATATTTTTTGTTCTACTTATATATAATATCGGGATGTTTGTAGTTGAAGAAAGGTCAGCTGATGGTCTACTTGTATTGCATGTATGACACTCTGAAGAACTTCTTATCCAGTTCCCGATTACCTAACTGAAATTCTTTAAAAACATGATGACAGTAAAAAAACATAAGCTTAAACCAAGCTTAGGACAAACAAATCCAACTTGCCTCCTACCTTGAGGCTTGCATTCACGAACATCAATTGGCTTAGAACTAATTTAGCTGATGTTGAAGAATTTCTCCTAACAAATAGCCCGGATATCTTTGCTCTAAGTTAGACTAACCTACACTCCTCCATCTTCCTTCCTGAGTGATGTGTCTACGCTGTCAGAGACTTTGTTTATTATGGTGCAGTCCTGAGTCGAGGGATAGTGGTAGAGAAAATAAAACTGGCTAATATTATGTTGCATGTTTA
>NC_136490.1:5730000-5827500 GCF_053919585.1 Euprymna scolopes
TAAGATAACGAGAACAGAACATACAACGCCTCTTTTATTAGAAAAAAATTCTAAGTTCCTTCCTTATTTCCTCATAAGTTCAGCTTTTAATAGGATTAATGCAATGTGCAATCTTGTAAAGATAAAGCTAATGCGCGACCAGACGTTATTATAAGAGTTCCAACAATTCCATAAACTAATCGCGTTTTGCGGCTAAAATTCATGAGAACATGATTGAGATAAAAACCTTACATTAAATATTTAGCAATTTTTATTCATATTGCACAACTTCGTTTCACAAATAGTCATATATTCTACATGCCTTTTCATAGTTAATTTCTTAACCTGTGTAGATAACATTTGATGGCGCATTTCCTGTTCAATTCATATTGGAACTAAAATAATTTCATTTAAGGAAGAAAATTAAAAGAGTTTTTTTAAAGTAAGCGGAAGATTAATTTTATTTATAATTGAGATATCCTATGCATTATTTTACAAAAATATGCTTATTTTATCAGGCGCACACGATAGGCAATTACGTGTCTTACTTCCCGCCGAGAATTTTAGCAGCTCATCTGTAAATTTGTTTATCAAACTCTATTTTTTAATCTTAAAAAGTACTAGATGACCAGGATTTTGAGAATCGCTTAAATAAATATTACGACTTTTGTTCATCGTGAAGTCAGGTAGATTACTGTGGCCTTACCATAAAACTTCTTTATTGACGCCCATTGAAGAAACATACAACCTTAAATCAACTCATTAGGTGAGTGCAAATTTGAATATTTTATCATTTTAAGCATGTGTTTCAGCACTAACGAAAGATTAAACGTTAATTAATCTGAAATAGATACATATCTACATCAATATCAACAAGTGGTTTATCATTGAATGAGGAACCCCTCCCCGGATTTTAGCCAACTAAGTCTGATCCGAGCAATCTGCTGCCACGTGGAACCCAGGTGCTGTAGCAGATCGGAGCTCTATCTCGTTATTAGTCTTCCCTTTGGCCTCTTATGTTAACGGGGTTCCATTCCGTGGTCTTGATCGACCCTCAGCTGTCCGGCTACGGTGTTTGGATGTTTCGATGGCAGTATTGATGACACTTGTTTGTTGCTGGATCAAGGTGTTTGTCTGTCTGCTTAGTAGAGTGATGTCTAACATTATCATCTCCATCTTCCTTAGTCCAACTGCCAAGATTTAACTTTGACGAGTTGTCAGGGGTCATGTTTCACTACCGTATATCATCACAGGAAGTGCATATTCATTGAAGATTTTCCTTTTCATTGACATTTTTGCTTTTCGGCTTCTCATGATATTCTTCACTTTCCCAAAAGCTGACCATCCGAATGATACCCTTCTCTTTATCTCAGGGAGGAGATCTCTGTCTTTCCTAATTTTCTTTCCCAGGTAGATATAGCTTTTGACTTCTTCAATTATCCATTTATCAGCAATTTTGGCGACTTGGCAGTGTTCTGGTTTAACATCACCTTAGTCTTCCCAAGATGCATGTTGAGACCAACAGGGTTTGTCTTAGAGTGGATGTCGTTACGAATATCATTTAGTTCCTCAGGATAGTGTGCCATCAGTATTATATCATCATAGAATATGAAATGTGGCAGGTGTTCGCCATTGATGTTGGCTTCCCTAGCCTCCCACTAAATTCGACTGATTATTGAATCCTAAAGACAGACTTTACAGAGTTTTGGCGAGATGTTGCCCCCTCGTCTTGCTCCTTTTGTCCTGCTTGGTCTTTGTGCTATCATGATGGAGATTTAAAGTAGAGGTTGCCACACTGTACAGGTTTTTCAGTAGAGTGGTGTATGTAGAGTCAACTCCTTGGTTTTCAAGGGTAGTGAACAGTGGATCAAATTATATACAATCCAAAACCTTTTCGTAATCCACAAATGCAAAGTACAGTGGGACCTTGTATTCACTGGCTTCTGTTGCAGTTGACTGACAACTTGAATATGGTCGATAATTGCGTAACTTTCTCTAAAACCTGCTTGTTCCCGCGGTTGATGAGCGTCTAGTGTCCCTAGCATACATCTTAGCAAGCCTTGTGAGAATGTTGATTGCCCGATAGGTCTTAATATCTGCAGTGTCTCCTTTCTTATGAATCATGAGCAATGATGCCTTCTTCAATTTATTTGGAAAAGCTTCACTGAAGAGCCAGTTATTAAACAGTAATCATTTCAATAATGGGTTACAACCGCTTGCCTAGTACTTCTGGAGTAAGCCACTCATCGCCTGCATCCTTGCCTTTCAGTCGCTTAATCGCTGCTCTCACCTTCGATGGGTGGATGGACGGAGGATATTCTGCAGATTTGTTCAGTGCATGAAAAAGTTAGAGGGTGTCCAGGTTGTCTGGTGGAATAGAGGTTAGCATAAATCTCCGCGGAGCTAAAAACAAGATCTATTCTAGGTCATCTAGAGTGGCATCTTCTTCTTTGAGATATGTGATGTTCTTTTTGCCAAGCGCTGATTTTTTTGATGAAAAATGTCTTCCATTGTCGGGTTGTCAGCGACTAAACCGGCACTCTAATCAAGCTTGATTGGTGAGGACTGTGGCTAGACACTAATCAGAACTAAAAACAATCAATTCAGGAGCAGATAAGCACCATAAGCAAACGCCCATCTAGAAAAACCCTCCAGGTATTGTTGTAATACCCCCGCCAACCCGTAGGACAAGCGTGGCGAGTATGACAATACCCAAGTACTATGACGTATAATAACATGTGGTTACTAGACATGCCTCATTAGTTATCGGTATAAGGGTTGTATTCTGTTTTAAACCTATGAAGTTATATTTTTTAAGGCGGAAATTGGATAGATTTTCTATGCAAGGCTTTTTGTAGCTCCGGGCCGCATTTAGCCTTTCTTTTATCATTCCAGCAGTGTTATCTCACTTTGGCATTTCTGGTTCATTTTTTTAAAAATATTTTTTTATGTTACCTCGCCAATAATTCTCTAACTATTGCATTTTGGGTTACCTATCTACCGTTATTGTATTCCTTAATAGCGATCGCTAGAATAAACATATTGTATATGGTGTTCGCTATATATTTGCTTTTTTATCTATAATATGTTGGCAATCGCTGGAATCTTGCCTTCGAGTTTTCTGACTATGTTCCTCAGTTTCCCTACACTGGTGCCATATTTTTACTATATCTGCAGATGTCGCTGTCTAGCCGCCTCCACACTATGAATTATAGGCTAACGATGTTTTTTTTCTGTTTTAAATTAGAGACCGTTTTTTAAAAATGTAAAATACTGCTGTGTAAAATATACATTTTAGCTTAGTAAGGGATATATTATATGTCACAATTCTTAGGAGAGAAGCATTTATCTTTCTTCCTATTGCCTGTACTTCTGTGCGATTGTACTTTTGGCAGCCCACTCCGTTTCATTTATCCTTATCTTCTTCATCACCTCAATGTTCTTAGAGAATTATTTTCAATTGCTCATTATCCAGCTCCGCCCCTCCTTTAGATATTTGTGTACAGTTAACTGTTGACAGTAGTTTCATTTTCGATAGTGTAGAGTAAAAACCAAGATCAAGTGAGGAATTATTATGGCTTCTTGTTTTGTGGGTGAAATAAAAGTAGGACAGTTATTCTAAAAGGCCGTTTTTTAATTAGATCACCGTTTAATTGTCTAATTCTTCTGGGTAGCAAGTACAATTTTGTTTCCTCTTGGCTGTGCCTCTTTGGTAGTGCATTTCACTATTTATGGGATTATAAGTGGATTTATTTCTTGTCTAATAGGACCTGTGTGTCTCTGTTTAATAAATCTTATTTTATACTCATTAACATATTTAGGCTCTTTTGTTGCTGTGTTCGAATCATTGGTAGTAGAACATTTCTTTTCACTGTATAAAATTGTTAGAATATTTCCCTCCTGGCCTCTCTCCTTTGCTTTTGTTAGGTATATTTTTCTATGTATATTCCATAGCTCATACCAATCCCCACTTCTCATCCGTTTATCATCGAGAATTGTCCCCCGTTATAGTTTCCTCTTCCCTTATCGAAGAGCAGTGCTTTCCAGTATTCTTTTGGTATTTTAAATAAAATTGGTCTTTTTAGAAAATCATGATTATATACTTGCTAATTATGCGCAATGAATTGTTGATTGGGGCCAAGTCCAGACACTGATTTGTCAATTGCATCATTTTTATCGAACAAGTTTTTGTAGATCTAGCGGTATGCTTCAGATCATAACACTTGCCAAATTTTTTAGCAGAAAAAACAGCCTGATGACATGATACTGCTTGCGCCAGAATGTACAGTTTGTACCGTCGTCTTCGGTAAGTAGGTTTCACAGTTTTACCCATCATGATATTTCGATAATTATGATCAACAACTCTATTTAAGATTCATATTTGAATCTTTTCCTAAAACGTACACTCTTTAACCATTATGCTATGCAGTAAAGTTAAACCTAGCATCTCTGTGTCGAGTTTTCCTTGGGTGTGTCATTTCTATAAAGTTCCTCACTTATTGCACGCCTGGTTAGTTTAATTTCAGAGGCCTTCAAATGTCCCTGCAGCTCTTCTCGGAGAAACTTGGATTTTTTTGACGGGGAGGATCTGGCGTTATAATAGCCTTTCTGATCGTCGAGATGTCTGTTTGCGAGCACCTGTTCATATTTGGTTTTCAGTGCCGTTTTTAGTTTTAAACCCCTCAATAAATGAATCAATTGCAGTAGAAAAATATTCAACTTGCAAGAACTATTTCAGTAACTGTTTCCAACTTTTTAAAGAAAAAGAATCAAGTGTTTTTGTGAAATGATAAATGATTTAGCTTTCGACATTATCGTAACTTAGTCGTTAGGTAATCAATTTCGGAATGATTAGATAGTTCCTAATTGCGTTAACTAAATTCAATAACTCAAACATTGTTTAATAAACCACCCTAAAATAAATGTTAACATTGATGCGTACGAATAATTATTTCACCTTTTAAAATGAAAATAATGCATTAATTTCGGTTTGAATATGAATTAGTTAGGTTTGTTCATATTACTTTTAGAAGCGTGTATCGTTATACATAAAACTTTACTAAATTTATTTCGGGTATGCGTTTTACATGCATTAAAATACAGTTTTCTACGCGTATGAATATCCTTTGCCCCCACCGTATACACTCCATATATATATATATATATATATATATATATATATATATATATATATATATATATATATATATATATATATATGGAAGTTTATTATTAGTTTATATATATATATATATATATATATATATATATATATATATATATATATATATATATATAAACTAATATACCAAAGTCAAAATGACGGAAACCTCAGTACAATATGTTTAAATGTGCTGTGCTCGGAGTATTGCACATAAAGGATAAACTCAGTAGGCGTAATTAACGAGAGATGTATTAATAGAAAGACTGAACAAGTAATAATTGTGTAATTTTTCATCAAGTTTTCAAAAGAGGCACCATAACAGAATCAAATTAATATGTACGATCCTTGCGGAAATAATATCCCTTTTTTATTCTATATTTACAGCAAAAAAAAAACATCGAGAAATGACGTAAAATATTTCTGGACGCAGCATTAATGAGGAGATTGTGGTTGAGATTGGAAAGGCATAGACAATTAAATAGTCTCTTGATGGAAATATAGGTGGTGAACTTAGAAGTTAATAAGAAAAAGTAATGTCATAGAAATAAAATTGAAAGCACAACAAATATTTTTTTTTTATAATTAGACGGGAATTACATTTTTATTGTTTATATGATTAATATTAGATATATTTTCAATTTCGTTTTATATAACTAAGTATGTTGTAATGATATAATGTCCATGTGGTATAATACAACTATTGTATAATGATGCGTAATTGGTAAATTAGTAAAAAAACATAATTTTTATACATGTGTAGAATTTTTATGCGGTGAAAATTAGCTACGAGTATGCAAACTGGTTTCATAGAATTTTTTCTATATAAAATTTAAACAAAATATGGAAATGATTACAAAGAGATTAATAAAATAAGTATGTTTGTGAGGGAGTTTTTCATAATGTTATTCATAAAAATGTCAATGTGCAAAACGTCTAAGATTTTAAAATCTTAGAAAGATAGTTGGTAATTGTAACCGTCTTTTAAACTGAAATTACGGAGTAAGTAAAGGGGGTAATTGCTTTTGAAGAGCTTCGTATGTTGTTTTTGTTTAATTCTAATATTAATTTAAATAAAAAGGTATTTACTAGTGAACAGTTTAATGATCGGACCTTGTGAGTTCTAGTATATATATATATATATATATATATATATATATATATATATATATATATATATACATTTACATATATATATATAGAGAGAGAGAGATGTGTGTGCGTGCGTGTGTGTGCGCGTTAATGTGCATGTATATAAGTGCGTGTGTGGGGGTTATGTAAGTTCCTGACTATTGGCAAATAAAATAATATACGCTTTAGTTACTGTTTTTTGGGGGGTAACTTATTTTTAATGTTTATATTTTTTATCATGGTGGTAAAAATAATAAAATTTGATCATCTCTCACGCATGCATCTGATTTTAAGAGTAAACAAGTTGATTTGGAGTCGTTTACTTCACAAAGAAATATAGATTCAATATATACCGTTAAGTTATAATGCAAACTCAGTAAGTGTTGAGAGTTGAGAATTAGAGTTTGCAGTTGAGAGAGAAGAGAAGTGGGGGAGACAAACTATAGAAATCGAACATGGCATCTAATTATCATTATTCCCGTCACTAGCTGGAAATATATGTATTCGTATTTTTATGTAAACGTTTGTCTTTATTCGCCTTTTCAATAGGTAATTTGTTGATTTTTGTTATCATATATCACGCTGTCCTATCATATTGACTATTGAACTTTATATGAATTTTGCACAACATATTCGGTGATAACGTGCTTCTTCTGAAACTAGATCAGCTACATAACCTATCCTACCTTAAACAGTAGATACCCAGTCATCATTTTGTCGGACTTTCTGACAAAATTAAAACAATCTCCTTAGATGAAATAGTTGCTACATCCGAAACATTCTCGCAGTTTTTTCTTTCTATGAGATTTTGCTCCAGAACCACAAGAAAGACAATCTTTCTTAAAGTTAAACACACACAAAATCGGAGTGCACGGAATGGTTTTTCATCAGTTTTTATTGTAAATTTTTATGAGTTTTGGCTTGATCTAAATGCTGTATGCAATTCTTGTGAATGCGTTGAACAATCGGAATTATGATCTTATCTCCACGTTGTTGAGAAACTCTGTTAATTGAAGCGATTCCCTTCTGCCTGACGATGGATGTTTCCTAATTACTGGACAATTTATTTCTCCACATAGCACACATGACAGCATCCATGATTATCGGTACTTCCCTTTGGACAATCTGAAATTTCAATATAACAGAATAATAATCCTATAATAATACATCAAAAGAGACAAAAAAGCACAAGAAGTTATAATTGCATGAAACTGAATCAAAATTCTATGTTTTATCAAAGTTCACATTGCCACGTTTGTTATTGTTCATTAGTTTAGAACTTACATTAATTGGGTTTAGAGAGGGGAGACTAGAATTGGAGGTACTCATTTAAGATAGCGCTCAATGACGTCTTTCGGCAAGTTTACTTGTGTTAATAGTTTTTCTACTTGAAAGTAAAGTTATTCATGTCGGTTATCCGAACCCCAAACTGTTTTAGTAAATATTTGAGTTTTAATCCAGAAATAATCTACGTTGACTGTACTTAATGATATGAGTTTCCGACTTATTTATACTGACTGTCCCATATAAATATTGATCATTTTGTAGAAAAATTAATATTCTGCATACTCAAAATAAACGGCAATCACTTTTTCTAGTAAAACTCATTCAACAATTGATTGGATCAATCACATTTATGTAATGTTCCCTATACATAATAAAGATTTATAGCCTGTGATATATAAGCGTCTTATTGATAAGTGGATCAGGTGTTCAGTGTTCTAAGGATTTAGAGTTATTGAAATAAAACATTTTGCAATGGAAGAGATATTCTCTAATGGCCTGTGTGATTGTAAATTATCGTTGAAATACAATCATAAAATCTGCGAAAAGATTTTGATGCATCTGAAATATTCTAGGAAACACCTTAATTGTCATATCGAATAATTAATGTCGTTGAATTTATTGAACACGGCAATTACGATAAGCGGTGAAAACATTGCCTCGGGTAATGGCAACGATATCATGAAATAACAGTTCAAAGGTGGACAATCTATGAAATCGAATATGATACGGACTCACACATCCACACACACACACACACACACACACATCCACACACACATCCACACACACACACACACACACACACACACACACACACACACACACACACACAACCAGAGTGCGTATGAATGCGTTTCGGAATATCAGCAGCAGCTCACGAATAGTAAGTTAGCGAAAATATCTACAGCAGTACTCGGTAAAACATGTATGCAAATTAGCAAGTGTGCGTCACAAGAACATCGCAGAAAAAATGATCAGTTGATCGAATATTCAAGGCAAGTGCGTTCTACACAAGAAGGACGTGTGATAACGAAGGCAAGAAAGTGCTGCCAGTCGGACGGTCTAAGGTTACGAGCAGAAACACGTTTTAAAAGTATATGTACGTATGAAAAGACTTTTACAATATAATGAGATGCATTTTACTCGGGGAACCACGACTAAATGCATTTCATGTGCTCTAAAATAATTAACCAAGTCAGATTTTATTTAGTTTCATTGTTTCTGACACATCATCTCATAATAATTTTTTATGCTACCATCAAATTATCAAAAAAGGTCAAAATAAAGTAAAACTGAAAGAAGAATAAACATCACCACAGAAGCACGCAGTAAGCAAGGAAGGTCTACATAACACACGAAGCCGTGAGCGAATTTGGTAAAAGGGATGTTGCAATAATAGGCAAAGAAATTCGTAGCTCTTTTACTTGTTGTTAGCTTACTTTCTTTCCACTAGTCGTTTGATTCATAATATTGTGTCTAAAAATGTGTTTGGTTGGGCCGAATATACGATCAATATTATTTTAATGTTGAAGACGAATCTACTAGTTTATGTGTCGTTTATTCATTATGGTAATTTATGGTGATTAGTCCTCAATATAACGTAGCATATAGCTTATTTTGTTTTAAAGAGGAAGTACATTATGACTGAAAGATATTTTTTGTAAGTTAATATTTTGACTTTATTTGTGGTATCCTCACTTTTATTTTTATTACTAGCAACAGTTTAAATATTTGAAAAATTTGACTGACGGTCTTGTAAGACGGAATTAATTGTTAAAGCAATCATAACGTGTAAAAACGTAAATACATGTAGCAAAGTCAGTGGTAAAAATAATAACACATAGTAAAAATTGAATAAATAAATCTGAGTTGATTTCCATAAATCGTAGCAATTCTGTTCTAAGCTTATGGTTCGTTTATATTTAATTATTCTTATTCCCATTGTGAAAAAAAAAAGATTCTTAAATATTAAGATATTGTATTTTCTTATTTTAATCTTTAATAAGAGACTGAACAAGAAAAGGGGCGATCATACTTAGCAGAGGCTATCTTGACCAACTTGCAAATGTTTTATTTTTTGAGAGGTTTTTAACCGAATCTGACTCTTTTGTTTGTCGGTATTTTACTACTTTGAATCAAATAAATACTGGAAACTGAAATATTTAAATTTAAGTCGTTTTTTTTTTTTATTTTGAAACTAGCTGTACGCGCCAAACCAAACCTAGTCTATTTGATTAAAAAAAAAACAGGCACGCACACACACATGCACGCACAAACACACACACCCATTCAAACACAAAAACGTACGCACGCACGCATACGCGCACACACACACTCTCACACAAGACACGCACACTTACACACGCATACACAGAAACACACACACATACACACACGTACACACTCACGCAAACACACACATTCACGCACTCACACACACAAACTAACGCACGCACACATACACACACGCCCACACTCATTCACTTGCACAAAAACACACACGAACACATACACACCAACGTACGCAAGCACACACACAAACAAACAAAAACGCGCACATGCACGCTATCAAGCAAACATGCTAACGCGCAAAAACGCCATCACGCATATATGCTAAACGCAAACACACTAACAAACATACGCACACATGCAGACACGCATACACACACGCACACACACAATTCAAATCGGCATAAAGAGGCAGTTTAAACGCTTCCACATCACATAAATAGATTTGTCAGTATATACACTTTAAAATATAAACGGTTTAATGACTTCCAAATCACACTTAGGGAGACCTTTATTATGTGAACCCTAAATTGCAGACAGGCTTCCAAATAATAGATAGGAAATTTTGTAAGTAAATAAAATACAGATTACTGGTCATGAACATGTTTATCGGCTATAATAGTCGCTTAATTCGTTTTATTATTTTATTTTGCGTATGAATAATAAAAAAAAAGTATTCATCGTTTATAAATGAAAAAAAGAAGTAATGGTTATTAGTGCCTATATTTCGAAAAACAGTATGTACTATGTATTTACACAGAAAAGATTTAGGGCGGTAGTCCAGAATAAACGGTACGAGTCTCAACGATATTATTAATACGTTTTTAATGTGTTTATTTAGCGTATAAATACATAATTTTCGTCAATCGTAATTTAATAAGGGCATGTATCTAGCTTTAATGAAATGTAATTGTTTTTTTAGATTTTTTGTTTATTCAATCTTCACCCCAAACCAGGCAAGTGCCACTTTGAAGTAGGGGGCTACTATCGGGGACATTATTTGCGAGGGCATTATGAAGGGAGATGAGTAGAAACATGATTGTTCGCATTACACCTGAATTTCTGCATATCAGTACAGTTGGGAAAGCAGTATCCCGGAAGGAAGTTCCAAAGACTTGCACTTCTGGGGGAAAAACTATTGGAGTAAAGGGCTTTCTTGCACCTAGGGATATCTACTGTAAACGGTGGGGCTTAGTTGCTTGTCGGGTATGTCGAGGGTAGTCACGCCAAAGAGGTACATCAGAGAAGCCACCATTAAACTATTTGTAGAACAGGCAGAGGGATGCAGCATTTCGTCGATGGGGCAGAGACTGAGGCTAGATGACAGTTCAGGACCTACCAAGTTGGCGACTCTCTTTTGAACCCTGTCAAGGAGCGAGAGATAAGCAGCAGATGCCCTAGCCCAAATGTGACAGCAATACTCAATACATGGGCGAATAGTGGCCTTATAGAGGTACAGAATACTTTAAGGCGTAAGTAATTTTCTAGCGAAGTAGAGAGAACCTACCTTCTTTGCAGCAGTCTTGGCATGCTCTCAATGTATATATTCCAGTTCATGTTTCTTGTAAACGTTAGGCTGAGGAGTTTAAAGGAAGTACTTTCAGGCAGTGTATTCTTAGCCATTGCTATTATTGGTAGAAAAGGTTTCTTGTAGTTATTGAAGGAAACAAGCTTAGTCTTGACAGCATTAAATGTTGCCATCCATTTTTGTCCCAATTCCCCTACAGATTGGAGGTCATCCTCGAGTGATTCTGCCATTTCCGTTATATATGTGGTCATTTGTTTTCCTCTCATGCCTGTTATAGAGGGTGGTGTCATCGGCAAATATACCATCTCCGAAACAATTTTATCAGGGAGGTGATTTATGAAAATCAGGAACAATAAAGGTCAAAGGATAGACCCCTGGGGTACTCCCACATTTATATCATAGTTTTTAGATGTACGACCGTCGAGGACAAGTTGGATTCTTCTCTTATTATAAAGGATTTAATTACATTGTGTATTCTTCCAGTAATCCCATATGATCTTCCATACCCTATCAAAAGCCTTAGATATATCAAGGGCTACCGCTCTACCCTCCCCTGTTTTATCCAATGAACGGTATATACGTTCAGAGACCACTGTTAATATATCTGCTGTTGAACGGGCTTGCCTGAATCCATATTGTTTGTCGGTCAGGAGTTTAGCAGTGGTTAGGTGTTGGAATAGGGCTTGATTAACTGAGGACTCAAATACTTTGGCGAAAAGTGGGAGGAGGCTAATGGGGCGATAATTTAGTGGGTCAGTTCTTTCACCAGAATTCTTGAATACCGGGACCACAGAAGCGGTTTTCCATCAGTCAGGAAAGCAGGATTCATTAAGGCACTTATTGTAAAGTTTGGAGAGAACTGGAGCAGAGCATTTTTTTATTAGCACAGCCGGGATGAGATCTGGTCCACATACTATTGAGGTGTCTAGGTTTTTTATGCTACTATGCACCTGAGAAGGGGTGATTTTCAAATCGTCTAGTATGGCGTCTGTCCGAACAGGAAAGTCGGGGAGGGAGTTGTGTGGCTTGTCCATGTGGAGTTTGAGGCAAACCGAATGGCAAGCAGATTCTCCTTATCGGTTTCCGTGCAAACAACTTCATGATTGATAGGTTGTGAGGGAATCGTTGGCTGCCCATTATTTACTAGACTGTTGTAAATTTTCTAAAAATCACGGGTTCCTTATTGCTGTGCTTCAATGTGTTTCCTGATGGTTTCAGTATAATCTGTCTTAGTTGGCTCTATTACTCTCTTACAATTATTTCTGGCTTCTATATATTTCTGGTTTTTGATCTGGACTTATGTCCTTTGAATCTGCGGAACGCATGCTGCCTTTGAGCAATAGCAGCTGCACAAGCAGAAGTAAACCATTTAGGAGAGTGGAGTTTGCTATAGAATTTCTGTGTGGGAACAAGTGCCTCAATTGCAGTTTTTACCCATTCAGTGATCTCATTTGCACACTGTTCAGCTGGGAGACAAAAGATATTTTGCCATGGCGCATCTTTTCAAGCACGGTATGAATAATCTATAAATGAAAGCATTCTTGGCTTATAAATTGTGTATCAATGCCTTGCCGTTGTTTAATAGGTTTTTACTTGTGTATTTGATATAAAACAATTGCCTACTGTATAGAGTGAAGCCATATTGGTAAATTTATGAAGCGTTTGTTTTTGCAATAAGAGTAAGATTCTTTAATGAACGAATAGTCAGATTCAGCATATGAAATTTAGCAGAATATGAGAACGGAGAATGTTGTTTTCTGTATTGGGAAATAGATGGATTATATTTTGGCTGTTTGTTGGATGGATTATATTTTGGTGTGTTACCCAGTTCATTAGGGTGCAATATCTCTCGATGCTGTAGAAATCCTCCCTCTGATTAGCGAGAGCGGTAAGAGTGCTTGGAATTTAAATGAATATACGAACTAATTCCCCTAAAGACGGCTGCACCTCTGGTGATGGAACTCATGTTATGAAATGACGGATTTTATCATAGAGAGAAAATGTGGCGTAAATGGCATTCAAAGTTTACATAAAGATGGTGGATAATACTGTAGACATAATACATTTTATGTAGCATCTGTTGTTGCAAAATTACGGTAAGGAGGGGGATTTCTGTAATCAAATTAGCACACGTAGGATATAAATGAGAAGCAAACTGCGTGACGATTAGTATGGATAGTTAACATGAAGGACCTTTTTTTAACTGAAGATCTCTATAACGATAAGGCGCATCAGTTTTTATTGCTACTATGGTACGAAAATATGCGAAAAATACTTGGGGGTAGTAACAATTCCCAGTTATAGATATTGAAAATTCACATCGCGAGGATGTTCTCCTATACAATCGAAAAAGTGTTACAGAAGAGATGATGTTATAGAGCAGCGCGTAGATAAACAGTGCTCAAGTTAGATAACAGATCTACCTAGGCTTAATGATAAAGTCAACCTGCATTGTGACACGAATGGATGAAAACGTACCAACATTTGTACAATGTTGATATCCAAATAAGTCGGGGGCACAGATAATTACTCTGCTTCTTGCGTCTGATATCAATTGTAACTGTCTCAAATAATCTCGTCTAACTAGCTAAACCCTTAAGAGAAAAAAACGAGGCTTATACTGTCTTAAAATGTCTGGGAAACCTGGGACTGAGCCGTTAAGATTTTAAAATGGGATGTAGACTGAAGATATTTACAGAAACCAAAACAAAAACATTTACCATAATAGTTTTTTTTTCTCAAACTGCTAAACTTTTGAATTCTATCGCGGTGTCCTACTTCACTGCTCAACTGAAAAAGGGTCATTGGTTTGAATTAAAGCATCAGCCGCGGAAATGTTATCATCATAATTAACGAGACCTGCCTTGAATACAAAGCCCGGTACTACACCTCCAGAAATCTCCATGATTGAGTAGCAAGAGTTGGTGCTTTCTAATACTTTCTTGAGCTCCGCTCGGTCTATCTTAGCCGCTTCAAAGTGTCCTGCACCACTGTATATCAGTGTCTTGTACTGCTTGCGATCAGACGCTAAGGACTACCATCTCTCAACCGGAACATGAAAAGTCAATAAACTCTCCTTCATGCTATCACGAAAAGATCTTTGACTTCTGCTGGGGTATTTTGCCAAGAAGAAGCTCACCATAAAACAATGCGTTGAGAATCTATAGTCATCATATCGAACAAGATGCCCCGCTAAACGTATCTGGTTCTTAATAACAATCATAACAATACTGGTAACATTTATCTTATTTACGACACATATATCAGAGACAAAACCATCCAACTTTAAAGCAAGTAAGTGTCTTAGGCAATGCTGATGGACTTGTAGAAAATGTGTAAGGACAGTCCTTTAAAATTACTGCGCCTTCTGTAGATATATAAGGAAACCCCTTTAAAAGTACTGCGCCCTCTGTAGTATAATGTTGCAGCAACGTAAGGCAATTCAATAACCAGTAAACACCGGTTCTGCACGGAATCTAACTAGCAAGGTATCTAGACGGACGCGAACGGTTACTCAGAACGGACCACACAATCGGTTACTCAGAACGGTCCCAACAACGGTAAGATATGCTCACACCCACACGGCACGAGAAGCAACAGCAACACGATTACCGACCAAGTAAATCATCGATCTACCAACGTCTTTCAATCACCCGCTTTTATGGCCGTTGCAAGCCGGCTAAATTTGCATATTGCGAGAATTCATGTGACTTTGCGTAATATCATCCTTTACAAAAGATGGCGGCCACCATATTGATCTTTCTTTCTCTATTTTCGACCTCGAGGTAAGTCTTTCCTTTTCGTCGTCTCTCTTACGCACCCACACAACACACAAACACGCGAGCGCTTGTCTCCTGGATGCGTATTACAGGACTTTCTACGGCTATTTCATATGTGATTGGTACAGGGTAAATGTTTTCAGAATCATAGAGTAGGGATGGCAATACAGATATTTGATAAAACTGACATTTTAGTTGTCAAAGTTAGACGACCATCAGACCAGACTTTCTATTGTATGTTTCCAAATGCATACGATGTATTGCTGATTCTATATCTTATTTACGCATCAAGAGTGGCATCATTTGATAAAGTCCTACGAAATTAGACAACCTCTTTTACGACTTCAAAGCGCTTTCCATAGACGAAGATATTAAGTTCCATATACAAATTATCAGGAGCGGGGGTGTACTTTACATTTGCATTCTTAATGCTAGACCTCAGTCAATTGCACATCTACTGGGGAGTGTGTCACCAGTTCAGCATCATCAGCATACCACAGCTCCCTAATAAACACATCAGTACCAAGGCTCTGAAGTTGAACATTTCAAGTCGTTCGGAATCTAATATAAACAATCAAACCATACAGTACAACAGTCAGAGAAAGAGAAAACAATGTTGATGCAGGTATATAAACTGCTTCATTCCATTATAATTGATGATTGAAGTTCACGCGACCATTCCTAATATGATGAAGATGATTGAATTTTTCGGTAAAACAGGTATACAGTCAATCTTTCCCATCACTTTCCAGAGAGCCTTACTAATGAATGTGTTGAGTATGTTCACAAACAACTGGCAAAGAGATATATACTGCTCAATAAAATTTTCGAAAACTGCCTAGCAGAAAACACCATATATACGTTCACGTTCATTCTAAAAATAACACGGTGCGGGATTCTGGATAGTTATCAGGACATATACACTTCTTCAATCAGTTTAGCATGAGCTGTGAAAATATTTTTTTAACCAAACATAGCAGGTGGATACCTCGATAGTTTCCTCAATAAGACCTTCCACCCTTTTTCATGCGTTCAATATAGTCAGAATGGCACGTATATAATCTTGGGTAACCGGGTCACTCTTCCATACTGACTTCATCAGAGAGTCGACCGCACACTGTAAATTGACATCACCATGTTTCAGCAGCCACAGAGGAATGCAATACAACCCAGGAGTTTGTTCGAGTAGATATGTTTTATGCAGCCAACCATTTCCATGATAGTTAGTTCGGCATTCAATACTAGACGATAGGAACACTGAGGAATACTCTTTATTGCAGAAACGTCAACATTGGATGGGTTGTGAAAAAGATCACGAAATGTTCATACGATCAATACAGGAATTTATCTGAGGTTTTCAACTAGTCCTACCATCTTTCGTCAGGAGTGGTGTAGTTGAAGATTTCGGACTATGAGATTGACGAAGCAAAGGTAAAATGTTTTAACATTGCTATAATTGTAGACAGTCTTAATCTCCCTGGATCGGTCAAACATATAAATTAGATTTGTGGGAAACTTGCAAAAGATATGCTTAGCATTTTCGGAACCTATGAGGAAGGAACTCTAACAAGCACAAACTGATTTTTATTTTATAATAATAATAATAATAATAATAATAATAATAATAATAATAATAATAATAATAATAATAATAATAATAATAATAATAATAATAATTCTGATTTCTTTATCAACGACCGAGAAAGGGACGGGATTCATTTCCAGAGAATTTCGCTCAATCCCCGTTCCAAACCAGGAGCTTCAAAGATCAAGGGGTTTCCTGAGGATGTCGGTGGTACCTACACTAGCAGAAGTATAAAGGCTGCCTAAAACATCGGAGGTTCGAAGTTTTTGTCGATTGTCCTTCCATACGACTTGATACTACTCCTAGAGTACCTATTACGATCGGGATTATTTGTGGTTTAACTTCGTGTATACGCCTTATCTCTAAGGCCAATGGAGCTTAATTTCTCCACTTCTCGCTCCCTTTTTCGCTCATAATCGTGTCGCAGAGTACTTACAAGTCTACAATCGCCCAGTTTTTTAACACCTTCCCATCCAAATCTGAACGATTATGCTCCAATTGCTTGGTCGTTATGACACTTTTATCACACCATACGTCTACATTTCCATCCTCAATTGTTCTCACTCCATCAGGCATCTCCTCAAACCACTTTCAGGCACACTTCATCACAACCTTCTTACAAACCTCTCAATATATCCGGAGACCCATGCGATCATGTCTTTTGCAGTACTCTCTCTGGGCCAAAAATACTACATCCTGCTGCAAGGTGCACAATTGACTCTGAGATCTTACCAAAAATCCGGCATTCTGCAGCAACTTCTCCTAGAACCACTTTTTTTAACAATCGTGTTCCTAATGCCTGCTCTTGTGCTGCACAAACAAAGGCTTCAGTACTCTTAGCCAGATTTCTATCTCTTAGCTATTGGTATGATCATTCATGAGCCACTTCTGACATATCCTGGAAGAACCTTCTATGTATTTTCTTCCTAGCCAGTTTCTCTGCCCTTTCTCTATCCACACGTTTCACATAATCAGACTTGGTCTCACATACTTCCACTTCATTGGGCTCAACCTTAAGCCTCCACTTCTCACTTTTAACAACATGCTCCTTCAACGACATCCCCTAGCTCCTAGGTTCTAACACAATTTTGTACACTTTTTAATCCTCTCCCACCGTTTTTCCTCTTTTGATACAGCCTGATTACGCTACTTCCAATGGGGAATAAACAAAACATTGCTAAAAATGTTCTTGTTTTGATAGCCATGCATGCAATTCTTTGTTGGACCATTCTAAAATTCGCGCGCTGTATCTTAAAACACTGACTGCCCATGCATTCTCGGCTTTCATTATGTTTCCTCGCATACAATTTAGACTTCGCAATTAGTTTCACTATTCTAATATACTCCTTCCTGATTTTATCCTTCATTTCCTTGTTTATGCTGCCTACATCCTCCAACAATTCCGAATATTTATACACTTTTTCTTCTATTTTTCATAATTCTTCCATTTGGCAGCACTATTCCACTGGAATTAACAGTTACTGCCCTTTTCACCACCAGCACTGCATATTTACTAATCCCAAATTCCATGCCGATGTATTCCGTGTATGCCCATATTAGCTCTACAATTAACTCCATTTCCTTTTCATTTCTACCAGATATCTTCAAATCATCCAAAAACAGCAGATTCTAGAGGCGTCTTCAACCAGATTGAAAGTTATACCCCACTTTTTCTCACTTCAAGACGATGCTCAATGGAGTCATCGTGACAAAAAGAAGTGGCGATAACGAATCACCTGGGAATATTCCACGTCTAATGCTAACATGCCTCAGCACCTCTCGGCTGTCAGCATTGTTTTCCATTGAGGCGTACCGGCCCCCAAAAGTTCTACCACATTCTCAGGAATCTTCTTGATCAATAGTCTTTCACGGATCCATAAATAAGGAACCATGTCGTAAGCCTTTCTCTAATCGATCAATGCTACGCTCAGATCGCCTTCTTTCTCTTTGTATCCTTAATTACTGCCTTATCAATCAGTAGTTCCTGCTTGGCACCAATCGAGCCTTTCCGACACGCATCCCGTCCATCATTATTACTCACAAGATTTTCATAATATTTTCCCGCAAAGATCCAGTTAACAGTTTCCACATTAGTGGTAGACATATAATTGGTCTGCAATTGCTGCCATCTGTTACCTTTGCAGAATATTTCGAAATTAGTGCCATCCTTCCATCTACGAGTGAATCAGGGGTATCTCCCGACTCTACGACACTTTGCAGGGCAGCAGTTATAAATGAATAAACGCATTGGAACCAGAAGCCGATCATTCAATCTGGACCAGATGATTTCCTGTTTGTCATCAGTTGTTGCCAGCCTTCTCGTCATCAATAGTTATCTCAACGTTCTTCATCTGCTGCATTCCTGATAGCATTTCTCTGACCTATTATATCGCACTTCGACAGACCTAATTCCACTCCGGAACTTTCTCGCATCATCTGCATTTGGAGTGTTGTCATTTCCCGCCTATTTACTATTTACTGCCATTGAATTCTCTATACAGCTGAGACTAATTCTTCCAGAAAAAGTCGTTCTGCCGGAACGTAACACTTTTTCTAACAAAATTCCTAATTTTTATACCACAATCTTTTAAAATTGTAAGAATGGTCATCATCCCCTTTTTCTACAATCTATACCTCATATCAAGCTCGTCCTTGGATTTTCGTTCTAGTTCAACTCCTTTTCTTATTTCTTCGATACTACCAATGTCTTTTCGCCACCGTTTAATATTTTCTTCAAGCCACCTCTGCAAGTGTGGCCTTCTTCTATCCTTCATTTCTCTATTTTTCTTCTGTCTTAAGCGAAGACGATTCGCAACAACGAATGACGCTGCATATAGAACCTTGTTAAGTTCCGTAATCGATATGTTCTTTCATATGATGTTGTAAATTACTCTTTGGATATTTTTACATCGATTATCACCTCCGCTTATCACTACTCTTCATGTTAAGAATATCTATGATCTCGTCCCCAAGAAGAACCTCTCTTAACTTCTGAAGTACTACTTTTACTGCGGAAGTCAAACCTCAAACTACATCACCACTTCTCCATACATCTGTCTTTCCACTGGTTTCACTGTCTCAGAGTCAATGACCTCCTCTGCCTTAGGTTCTTCAAACTCCTCATCATTTCCCCTGACGATAGGAGTCCATTCACCCTCAGTTGTCCGCCTCACATCATTGCTTACATTTCCCTTCTGCACTTCCATTCTCTCAGTTCTTTCATCAGAGCAAGTTTCATCAATTTTACTTCCACTATTCATTTTATTCCTAACGAAACTTTCAACCTCTTCCCTTACAATCACAGACCATAGGTTGTTATTTTTAATTTGTTTTAAATGGGATACCAAACTCGCGACACGTCTAGCTCCTCCCTCCCTCGATTCCCATTCTTCCTTCACTTTTCGGATATATCCACCAGATTTGGTACTTCCACTTCTTACAAAGAATTCTCACACTACTCTTCTTTCCTTATCCGTCAACGTTTTTTTTACATTTCCCGTTCCAACTCCCTTCGTGTCTTGAAACCCTCTCTAGCAATTCTCACTCTCCCTATATCCAGCCATATCCTCAGAATTTCGAACAGTTGTATGATGACGACAGGACCCACTCTGTTGACCATATGGACACCTACCTGACGTGAGACCATCACAAGATGTTCTAGCCTCAGTCACGTCGTTATTTTCAATATTTTGATTTTACATTCTCCCATAAATGGGGTCAGATAATTTAAGGTTACACCACCACCGATAGTTTTATCGAGACATTATCTCAAGGAGCGTTCCCCACCAAGGTCAAATATTCACTCCGGACCTTTTTCCTCCATCGCCACCACTATTCCCATTACCACCAAGAACAATAATAGAAATAACATCTACAAACTCGCGACACTCCTAGCTCCGCCTCTTCTCGATTCCCACCCTTTCTTCACTTTTCGGATATATCCACCAGGTTTGGTACTTCCATATCTTACAAAGCATTCCCACAGTACTCTTCTTTTCACATCTGTCCATGTTTGTTTTTTATTTCTTGTTCCAACTCCCTTAGTCTCTTGGGCCACTCTGTCAATTTTTCCTGGCACTACTACTACTACTGATACTACAACTACTACTTCTACTACTACTACTACTACTACTAATATTAATAATAATAGCAATAATAGTAACACCTATATATATATATATATAATGAACTCATTTTTCCTCTCTGATTTTGACCTTAATAGGACTGAAAATCAAGACATGTCATGCAAATGCAATATGCACCAACTGCAGCACGATATCTGATGTGCGTTATAGGACTATTACGTCTCCACTTCTTCTATAATCGTAGTTTTCTATATATTTCTGGTGAGAGTTCACTGCCAACATCGGTTAGCTTTAATGGAAGTGGTCAGATCTGTTCTCTATAATAAATTTCTTCTTCCCCCGCCACCACTTTACACCGTTGAAGAATAACTCAGAAAGGACAATTACGAAAGAACACCGGTGTGGGGTTTCTTTACTTCGTAGTTGCTTAAAAACATCTGGAATTGTCTTAACCGAATCGAAAGGGTTATTTACGCCATTTTTTTTTTCGCTTTTAGCTGTTTTTTTTTTTTTTTTGGCTTTAGTTTTTCTCCCTGATTTTTTTCCTTTTTGTTTTTTCGATTTCTTTTTTAAAGAAGTTTTACGTTTGTTAGCTGTTGTTTGGGAGGTTTTGGTTTCACAGATTTTGTACAGAAGTTTAACATCGTTTTCTTTTTCGTTGTCTTTCTTATTTAAACAGGGTCACTACTTCGCTTATTCTTTACTTTAATCCCCTCCCTCTTAAACATACATCCAAACAACCGACCAACACCGGGTAATCCCACTAGTAACAAATGAATTAATTATTGAGAATGATTTTTCTTTTCTCTCTTTTTCTGTTTTTCCGTTTTTTATAAGAACTAATTAATTAATTAAGTAATTAATTCTTATATATACTTTAGAGTTAATATATTTATGAGTAAATGAAATAAACAGATCCATCACATACGAAAAACTTGTCCGGAGAGGCGCTTACTTGTTTTTCAATTAATTAAAACATTGAAATTGTTCCAAATATTAGGTATTTTTTCACAACGATGACGACGGTCACAACACACATATATATAAGTAAATAAAATGTTTTAAAAAGCTTTCAAATAAAAAAAAAAACTTGTCCGGAGAGTCGCTTTTCCTATCTTTTTGTATTAATTCCAACATTGAGGCTGTTATAGGCGTTACGTTTTTTGTTTCCCCAACGATAACGACGATGAGTAAATAAAATAAATAAATAATAATACTAATAATAATAATAAGAAGAATTTAAGGTTTAAATTATAATTTCAATTAGAAACTGTTTTCGTCTGTTACTTTTTAGAACTCGTCTTAATTTCAATAAGAGATGCTTAAGGTTTTGTCTGCTATTTTAATTAAACTCCGCCGATCATGTTGCTGATGGCCGGGAAAAAATGTACACTACAGCAAAAACATGAAACATCCGAACATGTAACGGCAATTCCTCGTTTAACCGTGCATTTATGGTTTAAATTATAATTTCAGTTAGAAACGCTTAATTTTTTAGTCTGCTATGATATTGCTGATGGCCGGAAAAATCAATAATATACATAAATAAATAAATAAAATAATAATAATAACAATAATAATAATAATAATAATAATAATAATAATAATAATAATAATAATAATAAAATAACTACAATAATAATAATAATAATAATAATAATAATAATAATAATAATAATAATAAATAGGATAAAATAATTGCATGCATTGCTAAAGTTTGGGAAAATAGCTTATGTATTTTCTCATACATTTAGAGATGCTCGACAGAGTATATATGTTGATTGTCTATAGTCACATGTAATTGCTCGCAGTCCTTAACAGGAAAGCCATATTTTGCTCAAACCACAACAAAGAAATTTCGTGGTTTGCTAAATCTCTACTATATACTAAAATGCGGTCATATACAAAATCCTTTCTTAGACCGGAAACCAAAATACAATTATGTTTTTAACAGACAAAAATAGTCGTCTGTCAAATCAAATATAAATAAATACTTGTTTAAGCATAACTGTTTGATATTCACTTCATCGAAACTAATGTTCATACAATTAACGATTATTTCAAATCATATCTTTAAACACAGTTAATTACATAATGAAGTTTTTTTAGTCATTATGATTGTAGGAACATTATTAAATTGAAATACAGCCACCTACATCAATATGAGTATTTATCATAGTTTGTAATAATTTAAAAAAAAAAATTGGGGGGGGTTATTTTCTTCTATTCATCTTTTTGTTTTGGTTTATTGATTTTTGCATATTCACAGACTTTAGTTGAAGGGTTGTTTATTCATTTGTGGTGTATGGGTGCGTAAATCTTGAAAAAAGTTTATCTGGTCATGTATATAAGTAATCTACATGTTACTGCTCATAGAAACACATACAGATATTGTGAACCACACACTAGCCGGGACTTGGGTACAAATTACAACTATTGTTTGAAAGAAACAGCCAAAAGAGATGTTATATTAATTGCAATGTTATAAAGGGTTTAAACTCCGAAATAGAAAAAAAAACAACTGTAATTATAAGAAATATCATTCGATCACTGGCAAGCTGAGACCATAAGCAACCTTAATGCATAAATAGAAATAATGCCGATAAATGAGCTTTGGCGAACTGGTTTATAATACAAAAAACCTATTATCGAAAGGGCGCGTAACTGGGCATATCGCTCAACATTACTTGACAGAAATAACTTAATAAATATAAATATAATCTTATTATGCTCAACTAAAGCCCCGTGTATTTTTGCGATTGTTCTATACCATTCTCAGTTCCACATACAACGGTAGAGAATTTAGCAACAAAATCGTATTTCGTTTCTCCAAAAGAAAGCATTCGTGCGACGGCCATAAGACTAGCCATAAAGCTGTGACTGTTCGATAAAAAAATATCTACTTGGAAATAAACGTGCTATAGTGACAGATTAAATCAAACATAAAACGATTTTCTCGCAAAGGCGGTGGTAATATATGAGCAGACAATTTTTCGAGTGCGTGTTTTTTTTTCTCGAATGCTAATGTTAGTATTTCTTTATATTCTAAGTGAATTTGTCTGTTTCATAACCGACATTGGTTTGAACACACACAACACAGACGCTGTCATTTTCGCAGATTATTGCTTATACGTACAAGATGCGTAGCACTTGGCGAATTTGAAATTGTCACTGCGTCCCCACGATGAATCATTGGCCCAGGAAATTGCGGGTTGTGCTTCTAACGGCAAAAGAAAGACAGAAAAATACAAAGTGAAACGTAGAATATAAAAGGGAAAAGAGGATGAAACATGAGAGGACATTTATTCGTAGAAAGAAGCTTATTGTCAGATCAGTAATGCCGTGCAATAGCGAGGAGGTATGATAGATGAGAAGGGGGTGAAGGTTAATGGCAGACAGGAGAAGAAAATGGTGAAGAGTCTCGTTCTCCTTCGAGGCTTAAAAGGAGGAAATTATTAGAATATTACATAGAAAGGGTATGAATTCTAAACACACTCCAGGGAGACGACGATGGTTTGTGTTCGCATGTAAATATAATTTTCTATTCGAGTCTAAGGCAGGCGCCATGAAAACAATTTCGCATCTGTCCAGAACCGTTTTGCATTTATATTGATGTCAATCGTTTCAATATAAAAATCCCTTGGAACGGCCATAATTGATATTTATTGAGAAAAAGATGTCTTGCTAAAGTATTGAGATAGTATTTCACCGAATCTACGTAGATATATTCAATGATTTTTTGTTCATCCGTATGATACGAATCAATAACATTATAATCAGATATTTTAACATGCATACAAAGACATCTACACACTCACCTTATATATATATATATATATATATATATATATATATATATATATATATATACTACTGCTAATCTGATAGATAAATTTTCTAAATGTCAACACAATATATGCAATGGATGACAGTGAAACGTGTTATCCGTACACGGGTAGATATTTATTGTTATTTTTCTAAACCATTAACATGTCGCCATATATAATAAACGGATAAAATATTGTATATGTATACCTGCACATTTTCTATCAAGTACCTTATGTAACAGAGCAATAGTATACAGTATCCGTAGCCTCATGAATCACTGATATATTTAGGTAAACTTGCGGCATCAAAATAATTCGTAATTTCTCATACGTTTCTAATTCAGTTATCATACGCGTACTTTTCTGAAAACATATTGATATGTGTTTTCTTCTATCTCAGGTATTGGTTCAGTACTGCTGTATTGTCTCTCTCTCTCTTTCTCGCTCCCTCTCTCTCCCTCTCTCTCTATCTCTCTCTCTCTCAGTAAGGCTTTTTTCCGGTTATCAGTCTTGTGTGTATAATTTTTTGTGTGACACTTCTACGAAGATGGTTACTGCTTAATAAATATATACACTCTGTCTTGTTCCAGAGGTTTTGTACAATCAAACCCGGAGATGGTGTCATACCAAAACTGCATTTATTCATTATTTTGCCTGTCAGTGGTCCTTGGCCGTTTCGATGTAATATGGTGAAAGTCGATAGTATCGTTGATGAAGTAACGACGTAACGATCGCCTCTCTCTTTTTCTACCTCTCTTTCTCTCTCTATATCTATCTATATATCTATCTCGCCGTCTCTCACTTTCTTAGTGTTTTGTATAACCTTTTGCTTTCCTTCATAAATTATTTCTTTGTCCAATCAGAGGTCAACATAAGTGTCAAAGTCTGACACGGTATCTTGTTTATTTACTCAGAGGTCAATTTATACATCAAAGTTCATATGTTATTTTTTCCCCCGCTCACATGGAATTTTTTTATCGTGCAAGATTTCCATAATGCTTCATCCAACAGAAAGACGACTATATAAGATTTACAATACATGGATATTATTCATTATAATCTTAATATCAACATATTCTAATTAACAGTCATGTCTGCGTGAAATGTTTTATTCATTTATAAAAAAACACTGTAAATAGTACTAAATAAATTTTCTAAAAAGTGATAACATTAATATATAGAATATTTGGCTTGAACTATCTTGGATATTATTTATTATAATTTTTAAATTCAGACGCTTTTAATACGTTATAAACAGCTATAAGTAAATTTTGTTTCTTTACTAAAAGTGTGCATAAGATTTATTGAATATGTAATTTAAATTAAGAACTAAGCATATATTAGGTTTCGTTTAAATCATTCTACGCTGCATATAGAGTGAACTGCCTGTAACTATGTTTTAAATCTGATCTGTTAAGATTGAAGTCTTTTTAATGATTTAAACACATATTTAAAGAATACAAGTAAGATGTGCAACCTGTTTTATTATCTGTATCGCAGGATATGTTATATATATATATATATATATATATATATATATATATATATATATATATATATATATATATAAATATATATATATATATATATATACATGAATTTTTTTGTATTCCTAGACGTCACCACACAGGAAATAAATACAGAAAAGATATAAAAAATTATATTTTTTCGTATTGATTTTTTGTTCATACATATTGAAATATATATATATATATATATATATATATATATATATATATATATATTAAGTTATAAAATATATATGGCGATTAAACTACACTGAATATTCCGCGTTTCATCCACTCTAGGATTCCTGAAGCTTACTCAAGAATTCTAGAGTGGATTAAACTCGGAGTATTCAGTGTAGCTTAATCGCCATGTATATTTTATAACTTACCTACTAGGCCTACCTATGTATTGAGCAGTGTTGAAGTAAATGCTAAAAGTTTACGCATAACTTTATACTTTCGTATATGATTTATGTGAGTAAATTAATTAGTTATATATTTAGTAATATGCATATATATACATGTATATAAATATATATATATATATATATATATATATATATATATATATATTTCTAAAGTGATGATGGTTGTGTAGTTCCCACGACAGTGAAAAATTATATTTAAATAGTGTAGCCATCAAAAATAGTAGGTTTTCCAGAATTTTATCATTTTTTCATATTTAAAAATGTTTTATTACGCGTTTCAAGACCTGTTCAGCTCTCTTCATATATTTTATACAATTTTTTTTTAGGTAATGTCTTTTTGGAAAACATGTTATATCTGCCAACACTGACTTAGCTGTTTTTTTTTAAATGCCAATCTTAGACTTGTCACCAATAGTCGCTGCGCTGGTCAAAAGTTTAATCAGTTAGAGTTAAGTCCATTTAGTGGGCGAAGGAGGCTTTCAGTTTATTTGGTGCATATTTTTATGGGCTTTTATGATTTTCTTTCTTTTTTTTTGGTGTGTGTATGCGTGTGTCAGTGTGATGATTTCTTTCACTTGGAGAAAGAGGATCGATATCTAGATAGGTATAAAGTCGATTCCAATTCTATACATACATGCATTCAGGCACCCAAAAAACACACGCACACCCACAAACAAAATAGATAATAGAGGATATATACACATATATATATATATATACACACACACATACACATATACAGACACGCGCGCACATACACATAGATATGTATATCATCAAATCTCCACACTAACGTAATGTACTTGCAATAACCCTTATCCCTGAGTGGCTTCCAGGCCTTGATAAGTGGTGATCACTGCGTAAAAAAATATGCACACATACATACACCTATATTTATACACATAAGCATGCATGCACATATACACGTATACATACACGAATATCACGAAATATAAATGCAGAAGTATACACCTACATATACATACACACACACACTCACTCACACTCCCATTTATATACACACCCACATATGCACACAGGCACCCACACACACGCACCGGAATCTCATACACACATTGGTTTAAGTTTTCTTAGTCTTGAAAGATTTTCTTTTATTAAATATGGGCAGAGTACTGTATATTTTCTAATTGTTTGTTTAGTTTAGGTAAACTGCTTTATATTGGATATGGAGGCCCGTGAATGTGTGCGCGTGCTTTAATGGACTTGCCTTGATTCGTGGGGTCGGATAGAGATTTACATAAGCATACGTGCGCGTTAGTGTATTTTGTGTTTTGCCTTTTTATGTGTATTGTTATTGGGATATGTTCAAAGCGGGGTTAAACTTTTTTATTAAGTTTTTTTTTCTTGTATTAGTAAGTAGAAGTAGGTTTCAGTTAAGAAAATGGGTACTATCTCGATTTGCTTAAACTTATGACACATGCAGGCGTCTATTTTCTGCAATTTTGAGGTTAGATGGATATAAGTTTATACTATTACTAAGGATGTTAGTGGTGACTATGTAGGATTTATCGCATGCTGCACATATTATTAAATAGACCACCTTTTTGGAGATGAAGTATAGGTCTTTTTGGATTTTGAATGTTTTTATAGAGTTCATGAGTGTTCATGTGTTTTCTTTATGCTGCAGACTCCACGTCGTTGTTTGTTGAATTTTGTAACTCCTTGTGGTGTCTTTTTATTGAGTTTGGATGAAGTAATAATGCGTTTTAGCTTTGTGGGTTGGCGTTTGATTTTTATTTATTTTGGTTTTTGATGTTTTAAGGAAGTTTTTAGTGTGCTGTTTTGGTAAAGTAGGGCGAGGTTGTTCGTTATTTCTGTACAAAGTTCTGGGTTGTTTGTGTTGTGTGTGGAGACGAATGTTAGAATTGTTTATTCTTTCGGCTTTTAGTGGTTCTCAAATCTTCTACTGGTATATTTATCGCTAGTTGGATCCCTGTGTCTATAAGTTGTTGTGGGCATTTTAGTTTTCTTAGATTCATTCGTACTTCCTTGAGTCAGATTGTCCGCAAGTTTATGTCTGTCACTATGGTGCAGATTCTACGTGCTATGGTGTAAGGAATGACTTTTATGCAGGGTTTGTGTGATGACAATTAAAGTGTAGGTATTGTACATTCCATCTGTATTATTTCATTTTATTTATTTAAGTAGTCATTATCTTTATTGTTGCATTATTGGCGTAATTTACAGATTTTATTATAGCTGAAGATTTAGAACAACGTGAATTCTATGAGAAAAGCTCATTAGAATTAAAATAAATGTTATTTTCGGCTGCTAAATAAATCACAGTATATATTGGCAGATATATGTATATATAGGGATATATATATATATATATATATATATATATATATATATATATATATATATATGTATGTGTATATATATATATCCCTATATATACATATATATATATATATATATATATATATATATATATATATATATATATATATACAAAGAGAGAGAAGGAGAGAGACATAAAGACAGCCAGACAGAGAGAAAAAGAGAGAGCCAGAGAGAGAGGGTGATGGATTGTGCATTTTTATGTGTATATTCATGTATTCGCACATTAAATCGGAAACGTGTAAGCCAATCCACGTTACTTTCATAAAACCTTGCGGTGATCTAAATCGTGTTTTTCTATAACAATAAATTGTTAGAGAGGAGGACTGAAGGAAAACTAGAAAGAGATAAGAGTTTAAAATGAAAGAAAACTATCGAAACTTAACAACTGTGTGTCGTCGAAAGTACACACACCCACACACACACACACACACACATATATATATATATATACATATATACATATATATATATATATATATATATATATATATATATATATATATATATATATATATATATATATATATTTAATAGCGTGCTGGATATGAACTGAAAATATATCTGATGGAAATTGCCCTTGCTTGCGGGATTTGAAGAGTGGGGAGTCACCCCTTATTTGTATGGCCCTCAGGTCCACTCTGACCTGGAGTGGTAGTACCGGTAAGAGTTCCAACTATTAGTTAATTAGAAACCTATATAAAATATATATTGCATTTAAAGGGGTTTCCTTCAAAATCACTTGATTCGGCATTAAATAACCTGAACAGATCTGATATGCCGTAATACAAAAAAGAACAACCAACCAGAGTTAATAGTATAGTATATATATACAGTTAATGTATGTATACAATAAAATATGTGTCAGATCTATTTAAGCTCAATCAACATTGATTGTACGACCACAGCATATATACTATTTGTAAACAATTCAATACCACAAGTATATTTATTTCAGTTGTTTATATATATATATATATATATATATATATATATATATATATATATATATATATATATATATATATATATATATATATATATGCTATACGTGTTTCTCCCAATAGTATACCAAACCTCTCATCAGAGACAAATGTAACTCCCTAACATATTTATTTCATAAAACGACTAAAAGTAGAAATGAAAACACGATTCTTTTATTATTATGAGCCCCCCCCCAAAAAAAAAAATTATAAAGAATATATTAATCGAAATTATTAATTGTTCCAGGAATGAAGGCATACCACACCTTAGTAAAACTCAGACACCACGAAGGTGAAATATTTGTTAGGCATCGTTATATTTGAAAAATATACACTTAAACCATATTCTGATGCTTTTTGTATTTTATTATTTATAAAATGGATCGATAATTCACTTCATAAATCATAAGTAATTTTATCATTGAAATATTGATTCAAATTTTTTTAGCTAATATTCGATTTGGTTTACAAATTATATATCCTAATTTAAACGAAATATGAAACAACAAATTAATCATATATATATATATATATATATATATATATATATATATATATATATATATATATATATATATATATATAGAATTCAATATGACTTGGTTTGTTTTATGAGTGTCTTATTCAACGCCAGTTATCGTTGCTAGTTTAAGTGTTCGTTTTTGAGACGATGCGCAATTCCTAATATGTATAATTGGAAGTTAGCTTAAGATAACACTCTTATTCTAATAAACGAATCAAAAGTAGGAGACGTTTTACAATCGAAGCTATAATTTTAATATTTTAAAATAATGATATGAGCAAAGACAAACACTACATACAAAACAGTAACTGAAAATAAAATAAAACGGTTAATTTTTGTTACGAAATAGAGGTAATTTGCATCGGGGTAAGATCTTAGCTATGTTCTCAGTGCGATGATGTATTTTAGAGAAATAGGGAAATGATAATTGTAAATAGGGACTACATACATGGGTTGTAGCTTACAAATACGACTAACTCGTATCAGTAATTAATGAATGTAAAAGCTGTTCATAGAACGTGTTTACTTTTTATTTTATTAAGTCGAAACGCATGGGAAAACCTGTTATCATGATATTATATATGTATATATATATATATATATATATATATATATATATATATATATATATATATATATATATATATATATAGTGATACAGCATAGGTTTTAACCGTTTTATTTAAACAGTGCTAGTAAATATAAAGATGGCGTGATTAGAAAATTAGACGAAGAAAGAATATAAGTTTTTTGGTCTTGATTCGTTTGAATTGTTAGATATAGTTTCTTTGTTCACATACATATACGTGTGGGTGTTGAAGGGGGTATACATATTTCAATTATATTTAGCTCTTAATTTATACATGTTTTACTCGTAAGACCCATGTTTGTTAAATATAACAATACTAATTCAACTCTATCCAAACTTAACATTATTTAAAGTTATAATTATAAATTAACTTTCATTCTATCATCGTATCTGAAAACCTATACATTTTACACAGCTGTTTCGTTTAACAGAACAATAAATGTACTCGAGTACACATGAGTTTCCTATTTACGTATTCTCATAATACATGAATTATTTAGAAAGAATAAACATTTAGATGTAATGTTGACGATTAAACAAATATGAGAACTAGATAGTTAAGTTCCCGTTCTTATTTTTATTTTGTTAAAATATAAATACACAAAAACTCAAAGGAAAATAAAAAGGAAAAAAAAAAGAAAAACCCAACAATCTTGATGATAATTGGACGCACCGATAGAAGGCGCCTGAGAAGAATATAGCCGAACAACAACTATTGGCCCCCATTTTATACAACAAGCCAGCTGAAATTAAAAAGACCGATCGGCAAATTGAAAAAAAATATCCGGAAATATCGCAATAAAGAATAACTTAGCCGCGTTCAATCAGACGTGCTTGCATATTGACTTATGGCCAACACATGTATATATAATATCACACACACACACACACACACACACACACACACACACACACACACACACACACACACACACACAAGCACAACGCACACCCACACAAGCACAAGCACACACACAAGCACACAAACACACACACATATATATATATATATATATATATATATATACATATATATGTGTGTGTGTGTGTGTGTGTGTTATATTTTTTATTTATCATAAGAAAATAACACGGAAAATGTATATGACTGAGTTTGTTTCGGGCCAGACAGTATCCAATATCCAGATTGAAACAAAAAAAGTTATGTACATTTTCTTTGAATATAAAACATAAAAAAGTGAGTTTTGTAGTATAAAGAATTCGGCAAACAAGAAAAAAAATTAAAATGATATTGAAAAAAAAATGTTAATTTCATTGGCGCCTGTGGATCAACTCCCCGCCTTTTTGTTGCAATCGTTCACGGAGTGAAAGAGTTAAAAGATATTAAATCGGTATAATATGATTCGGGCTAATCTGACTTTCCTGCGGGTCAACAGTGGCTCATCGTCGAGCCAAGGGTCACGTGTGAAGTCGGAGAAATAATCAAAAATCTCCAATTCGATTTGCTTGGCTCCGACGTTTTTGGCTTGTGTTTTTCCAAAAGCAATTTAAAAGCCAATCACTCGAGGAAGTCGCTCTTCGATAAGACCGGCCGGTTTATTGCTTCATCCTTTACTTCTTTGTCCTTTTTCATGCGTGCTAAGTTTTTTTTTTCCTTTTCAATCGTTTTCGTTCCCAACGTGTTTTCATCTAAAATCGTTTATTCATTCCTATTAATACCAACTCACGACATGTGTCGCTTGTATTCTCACTTTCTTTTCGATTTTATATTTATTTGTTGGTCTTGTTTCCTCTTTTGCATTTCTACTTTTGCTTTTCCTCATCTTTCCTTCCTAATTGTCTAATAGCTTTATTTTGAACTTAAATTACCGGTATTAATTAAATACCGTCTGTTTTTTTTTTAATTTTCTATTTCCTGCTGTTTATCTTTATTTATTTCTCCTCTATTTTATTGTATTTTATTTATTAATGTCTATTTTTTTTCATTTACACACTTGTACTATTCCATGGTATTGATGAGCTTATTGTCTTCTAAGTAATTATCTATAGAGCAATGACTTCTTTTATTCTCTTTTCATTTCCTATCTATATATTTCTACTTCGGTTTTTATTTCCTATCCATTTGCGTTATACATGTTCTATTAATTTGACCCATTAATCTTATCGCCCTTTTTCTTCCAAATAATTCATCTTCAATATCGGCTACTTTCATAGTGTTTGCATTTCCTCTCATTCTCCTATCTTATCATTATTATATTATATGCATTGCATTCTATTATTTAATTTTTTATTTGAAATAGATTTTCTTGTAACGAAACAAAAAAATAGTCGCAAATAACATTGTGCAAGTTTTTTTTATCTACTCAATCCCACACATTCTCAAGCACCTATTATATTATATTATCATTATTATTATTATATTATTATTATTATAATTATTATTATTATTATTATTATTTTTATTATTATTATTATTATTATTATTATTATTATTATATTATTAGTATTTTATTATATATATATATATATATTATCATATATATTATAGAAGTATCATTATATATATATGATAAATTTTATTATTATTATATTATTAAATTATTATTATTTTATTATATTATATATATATTATTATATATTATATATTATATATATTATTATATTATATATTATATATTATATATATTAATGTATATATTATTAATTTTATTATTATATCATTATTATATTATTTTTTATTATATTATTATATATTATTATATATATATTGTATATATTATTACATATTATTAATTTTATTTTTATTATTATATTATTATTATTATTATTATTATTATATTATGTATTAAAATATTTTTGTTTTTTGATAACATATATTACCATATATAACATGTTGCTGCTAACGGAATTTCCTAATCCGAAAACTGCTTAAAGTTTAACTTAAAAACATTGCTATTATAAACATGTTTTTATAGTCAAGCCCCTTTTTAAAAAAATATGAAATTTAGATTCATCATCCCGAATTACCTTGTGAGATCACATATCATTTCATAGTCAAATAGGCGCTATTATAATCTAAATCATCATGGCCGTAAGATATGTTTTAAAACCAAACTAATTTAGACTCAGATAATACCACAATATACATACTGTCAGTAAGATAAACGTACATGATGGCATTTTGAAATTCACTCGATCCCTGTTTACAATGTTGTTTCTTTCAAAAACAGGTGTGCCAATCGAATCGCTTTTTAGTTTTATCATACTACATTTGGAAATAATGTTGATCGTGTTCTGATTAGTTTTTTAAACTAATCTTTTTTAATTGAAAATTTCAAAAAGTAGATATTTTGTTGACTGAACCACGTCTGGGTTTTATATATCTGATTTTGTGTCCGTTTCTTTATATATGTATATATATATATATATATATATATATATATATATATAAATATACATATATATATACATATATATTCACATATATATATACATGAAAAGTAATTAAGATATGTGTTACATTAAACACTTTACAGCCAAATACTTGCAACGCGATTGTTTCTTTATAAAATGAAAGAGTGTTTATTTTAAAAGAGAGATACATACTTCAAAGATATATACTCCTTTTTCGATCTACATATGTGTATATATATATTTTTATGCCCTCTTACTCTTCCGCATGGTGTTGAATGGAAGAATTTTTGTTGGAGTCCACATGATATTAGTTGCGGAAAAAAAATCGCGTTGCAGATATTTTGCTTAAAATATTCAATGTAACCCTGTTACAACCCTATTTAATAATAAATAAATTTTACTAATAGAAATAACATCCTAGATTTCTTAAAGCTATTACAATCATTAACTAATAAGAACTAAAATTATAAAGAAATGAAAAAGAAATTAATTATATTAAGTATGCATGCACAATTAGAAAAAAGGAACCTCTAACGAGAAAAACATAAACAATGGAAAGTATTCACACTCAGGAGGAAAACGGCGATTCTATCAGCTAGTTCCTACACAAGTGAAAACTGCTATTTGAACGTTAGAAAGGAGAAGATATAGAATTAATAAAAACATTCTATTTGATGTAATGAACATTTTTAAGAGAAAAAGTCTGTCTCAGTATATGTATATATATATATATATATATATATATATATATATATATATATATATATATATATATATATATATAGCAAGATGTTTCATTATATATATATACATATATATAATCGATATATATATATATATATATATATATATTAGTATATGTACACACATCCACCCACCCACACACAAACACACACACACACACACATATATATATATATATATATATATATATATATATATATATATATATATAGTGGGAGAGATGAACTTATAGTCTTTGGCTCTGTTGAAGGAAAAACTTTAACTCTACTGACTATTCATCCTTGTGGCAGTCATTGCTCTTACAGAAAAAAGTTTTGTTGGCTGTGCACAATGCCTTAACAGGTCTAGCCAAGGTATCAGTAGGGGTCAGTATATATATATATATATATATATATATATATATATATATATCAATCTTTATATATATATGTGTATATATATGTGTATGTGTATTTATATATATATATGAATATATATAATGAATGTTTAATTTGAAATGTTATTTATTTCAATATATACTGTTTTAAATGTGTTAAACAACAAACAGAATCACGATTAAATAAAAATAAAGCTAAATTCATATCTTTTATAGCAGCAGAAGATATATAGTATGAACGTTAAATTTCTACCTATAAATTCATCACATGCGGTTCTTCTGATGCTATTTTAAAAGTTGTTTTTATAGAATAAAGTCTAGTACACATTTTTCGTAGTAATAAATTCATGGCCGCCTTGTTACAGGTCGACCATATTGAATATCGGCAAACGAAAAGAATTATCAAAGTTGTATATATATATATATATATATATATATATATATATATATATATATATATATATATATATATATATACGGAAGTGGTTGTAAAAGTAGTACCTCTTACATAACTACAAAAATGTGTAAATAACGTTTGCAATTATTTAAACATATATTTTTCTTTTATTTTAGGTACATTTTTATTCTATTAAATGTGAACTAAATTTATTATGTACAAGGAAAAAAAGAACATCATCATAGAGAGATGATTTTATTTCAACTGAAACCAACGAGCGTTCTTATTTGTGTGTCTTTGATAATGCAAAATAACGTGTTGCTCAATTTATATAGCAGCATGCCAAGCTTAACAGATAATGCCGACAAATACGTGCCATCACTTGCTTTCCTACTAATCTACTTTTATTAATTTTAATTTTTGAACTCATAATAAAATAGTATTATTAAACCGATGTTTCAACAATATTATTTTAACAATGCCCTTGATTACGTATTTGATTTGTATTACATATTTTTGTTTTCTTATCTACACTTAATTATTTGTTTCGATTAAACGTATATCAATATCAGCGAGATCACCCCAGTACATTCTTCGTAAAAGTCGGAATAGCAAAGAGAATACCATAGTGAATTATTGCAAAACGTTAAAACCTCGACTTAAAGTTTACTAAATACATGGGCATTACGCACTTATTGTACGCTGACAGACTTCAGCCGATTTTAATACAAGGCTTCTTATATTATTATTATTATTATTATTATTATTATTATTATTATTATTATTATAGCAGAAAATATATAGGTTGTAATGTATGAATACCGTGTATTTCTTTGTAAAATGGAAGTCAATTCCGCAAAGCAAAATCGATTGTGCTTGCTAACAAGTACGTTCATTAAAATCCAAGTCTAACGAGCAATATTTTACGCTGTGTGTACAATTATTGCCCTCATACGAGTATCAATCGATGTTAATGCCTGTCATTTTCCCCTTTGTTCGATAATTTAGTTTACCTCAGAAGATGAAGATTGACACTTCCAAATATGACATTGATGCGCTTTGAAGCGTCCTATTCTCTGTTTTATCAAACACAATTCACAATGATTATCCTCGTATTGTGCGTGGCAGCTGAGAGCTTATCAGCATCGACTGGCGACTATGAATATCGATTAGACAGTAATAAGCGTATATATAAATGGGAGATTCGGTGAAATAAGCCCTTACGTCAGTTATAACCTCGGCAAATCTTAGAAAATCTGAATAAGAAAAGGATATTTAAGACGTGGGTATTGGTCTGCATCTTGTTATTACTTGTCCATCATTGAGGTGAGAGCATTGGCAAAGATATGGATGGAATGATGATACACGTAGGTCTGTATATCTATTGATGCAGTATATTTGTTCAAAGCGAAAGGTGAGTGCATATACGATCATAATTAGAAATAAAACCAGGCACATTCCATGCCAACGCAGATTGTCTAAATGGAAATTTTTTGCGATGCGATTGATGGGAACTTCAACATTTTGACAGGCTTAAGCTGTCATGAGATGTGATATTAAGAAAACCCGGTTGTCTTGTTATGCAGTTATTATCTTATCCCATTCGTGTTATTTCAACAAAGTATTGACAGAAACAAAAGAGGATGATTTTCAGTTTGCAGTTTGTATACAATAATCTTGACAGAATAATTAAATAACGAATTGCAATTAAGAAATACAATCTATCTGCAACACGTAACAATATGCCTGTAATGAAATAAAAACAGCCTTTCTTTTATAATCATCGATTTGATTTACATATACGGCATGATCACCTTCACACACAGGTGCCGGTTAGATCATCGAAGTAAAGCCCAGCTGAGCCTGGTCGGTACTAAAATGGGTGACCAATTGTAATCCCAGGTCCTGTATGTGTTCTCCTCTTGTTTCCAGTCGTCTTGGACTTTTTCCTGCCACTGGACCCAAGCAATGCCGGTTTAGGATACAATCACGTAAAGCAATTATTCCATAGTAAGGTTATTCATATATAAACGGGAGCTATGTTTTCGTTATAATTAAGAACACAGATCAACACTAAATAATATTTACTAGAATAAACTAAAGGTTGGAATGATAAAAATGAGAAATACATATATTTTATACACTTTACACTACTTGTGGTGTTTTTCATTTGTGACCCCTAGCACGGGTCTACAACAAATGACTGGCGAGGACGACACACGAAGTTCCCGGATCAATCTACAATAATTGCTATCAAAAACTGAATTAGTAATATTCGGGCAAAGAATTCACTCTTAAAAAAAAAAACAGTCATTGGAAGACAGCATTTGACAGCCCAAACGATTCAAGAAAAAAAAAGCATGCGGATATTCGAAATAATTTTTCCTACACTCGGGGTAAATTCGAAATTTTAATGTATTTATTTTCCAAAAGTTCGGTGAAGAACGAGGGGAAATACTTGTGTACAGTTGGTAAAAAAAACAATATTCGAGCGTAAAAATCCACAAACACGGCATGAAGAACACTCGGAAAAGGACAACAATTCGAGCCGAAAAAAAGGATTTAATAAAGACATCGTAAAAAAGTATTATCTTCCTGTTAAAAAGGTACTAAAACTTAAACTACGAGTTGAAATAGAACTCAAAATACGAATTGCGTGGAGAACTTTTAATACTGAATTAACGAGTCCAAGTTTTCAGTAAGAAAAAACACTTTGCCTTTCTAAAAAGCATATCTTACTTATACGTTGGAAAAAGAAAAAAAATGCTCGTAAAAGTAAATTATATATTTTATTTTATTGGCTTACGCGAGTATTCGCATAAATTAAAACAGACGTCGGATTTTTATCCGATTAGAATAAATGTTTAACTTGTCGACAAGACTGCACGTCGAAAAACAAAACAAAACGATTTCGCTAAGCACGACAAATATAGTATTAACGAGAAAAGGACATTTTTTCGCCCAGAAATCGAAAAGAATAGCCAATAGAAAATAAATGCTATAAACTATCTTCCACAGATAAGTAACTAATTCTCTTTAAGGAAAAAAACGGAAAAGAGGTGTAGGAATAACAGGGAATTGAACCTAGTACCTACACGTAACGACAATTGAAAAATGACATACGGAATCTACTGCTTTCTGTAAAAAATTGCAAACGCCGAATTATTTTCTCAGAAATATTGCCTCACAAGGAAATAAATATATGAAAAGAATGTTCGTTAAATAAGACATTTTGTAAAGTTTTTTTTTAATAAATTAAATCAAATTGTGTTGTCGCGAAAAACTCATTTTGTCATTAAGTCATTCCACACAGTCAAAAAAATGAACGATTTTGCAAAACAAATTTTGGAAATAGTGAAATACCCAACAAGTCACCAATTAGAACTTGTAAAAAGTTTTCGAGAAGAGCATTTGGCAATACAGAAACCAAACGATGAGAAACAGTTAAATTTAATAAAATATTTCTAGGAAAAAAACAAGGACGAGAAACGAAAGAAATGAACGAACACATATTGGAAAAACAGTGAGATTTAATGAAATTCTTCGAGGAAAAACCGGAAAGTAAACGGAAAGAAATTAATGAAAAAATATGGTAAGTGAAAAAAAACCATTTAAAGCAACAAATCCAGCCAGATGACAAATGGATTTCATGACGCAAGTCTTAGTGCATAAGTACAGTAGAAAAGAATCCAGCTCGGCTTTTTCACAAAATTCGGCCTGGTCAGCTATTGATGCAGTTAACAATGCATCCGAGAAAGACCTAACGGTTAAGAGATATTTCAGAAGATGTGAAGATCTTTTTAAAATTGATTGCAGCGCATGAACGGATCAATAGAAGGTCCGTTTATTGTTACGGATGTTAGGTACATTGGAACATAACACATTCGTGGACTATATTTTAATAAGAAAAAACAACCAATTGCAGTCAAACTATTAATGTAGTTATACTGTCCAAAAAGAGGTATTTTTCATAAAAGATGGAAATGCATGAATGTTACACGTAAGGAGAGTCAGAACTATACGACTTTTGCGTCTATAGTTAATAAGCATTGTGACGATTTCAAATTGTCGTCATAAACGGCGGACACTTTCAATGCTTAATATCCACACAAGGTGTGATAGACACAAAAGACGCCGATATAAGACGTCGTGATCTAAATAAATTGGAATTAGAACCTGATTTGGCACTTCAGAAACTGGCTCAAGATTGTCAACGGTTCGTGGCAATGAATCAAGATTCCCGAAACATAGAGGAAACAGGTATCGCGCACATTAAAAAATTACGCTTCAAATATAAAGGACCCGCCCGCCAGAAATTCCTAATGAAAAGGCAGAAAGAACCCTTCAGAAAATTATCAGGATAGCCAAAATGCTAGGACCCTTGTAGCAAATGTGGAGGGCCTCATGGTTACAATAAATGCCAGTACCAACAGAAAGTAACATGTGACCTATGCAAGCGAGCAGGGCACAATCCCTCATATTGCACAGCGAAAATAGAAAAAAATCATCTACGTAAGAGCTGCAAAAGTGGACCCTTCACAAACAGATAACATAAGCAAATATGTTATGTTGAGAATCATAAATAATGAAGTAGAAAACTGCAGTTCGATCCAGGGTCGGATTTATCAATTATAAATTATCACACGTGGAAGAGAATAGGAAAGCCCACGATGACGAGGACTAATAAAGTCGCAAGATCGGTAACTGGTGAAAAAATAAATGTTGACGGTGAGCTAGTTGTTAATGTGTCATTACAAGAACGACACAAAACTAAAGGGTTTCGTTCTAAGACAACGAAACGAAAGAGTGTAGGGTTCGCTTCGAGGGAATAAATTGAAGAAGAATTAGAAAGACTAGTTATACGCAGATGCTAACCCCTATTAACTATAGTGCGTGGGCAGCCCCAGCGGAATACGTTAAATAATCTAAAGAGATTAAGGTATGCGCAGAATTCTCGACCAGACTAAATGACCATCACTACCCAGTACCAAATGCAGGCAAAATATTCGTTAAGTTAAATGGCGGAAAATATTTTTTCCAAAATAGACTTAAGCGAGGCGTACCCACAAATACCAATAGAGGGAGATAGCTCGAAACTTTTGTGTATCTCAACACACATAGGATTTTATAAATTCAATAGATTAGCATTTGGTATAAAGTAGCACCTGTAATTTCCAACAGGTAATCGATACTTTGCTAAGCGGTTTGGATTTTCAAAAGTCTATCTGGACAATATGCTTATGCGTGGACAAAATATTGAAAAACATAGATATCATGTAATTTAAGCGTTTGGCAGAATAAAAAAATACGATTTCTCTTTGAAAGAAGCAAAATGCGACTTTTTGGTGAACGAATTAAATACACGGATCATACAATAGATAAGGGGGGAACCCGATCCAGAAAACCCACAGTTATAAAAGACATGACATAACCTTATAATGTATTTATATTGCAGAGTTTTTTAGGGCTCACGAAATATTATCCAGCGTTCATTAAGCACATGCATGAATTGCGTGCGCCATTGAATGTACTATTCCAAAAGGATAAAAAAAATGGAGCTGGACGCCTGCGTGCCAGGCAGTGTTTAAGAAATTAAAATATGTATTAACGTCAGATTTATCCCTGACTCATTTCAATCCGAAAAAAGAGATTATCGTCGCAACTGAGGCAAGTTCTTATGGGATCGGGGCGTGCATTCTATACTAGATGCCTGATGGATCCACTAAGCTGATCGTCCATGCGTCAAGAACTTTTCTTCCTGCGCGGAAGAATTACTCCCAAATCGAAAAGGAAGCACTGGGGATCATATTCGGTATTACAAAATTCCACAGATTTTTATACGGTCGTATATTTAAATTACAAACTGACTATAAGCCGGTTATAACCATCCGTGACTCTAAAAAAAGGTCTGCCAATTTACACAGCCAAAACATTAAAAAGATGGGGGGGTATTCTTCTGAATTACGATTTCAGTATGGAATTTCTTACATCGGCAAATTTTAGTCACGCAGACGGATCGTCGAAATTAATCCCGAAATCAAGGAAACCGCTGGAAGACACAGTAATAGCGTCACAACATACTAAAAAGGACTAAACACCAACACTATAGGATCAAGGAACTACCAGTCACTTTGGAAGATATAATAAGGGAGAGTTTCATCAAAGAAATAAAACAAAAAATTAAATCGGGTAAATCGGTGGCGGAAGCTTATTCTATGTGCAATGAGGTACTGTTGTACTGAGAAATAGTCCTAATCCCAGCAACACCACAAAATTAAATTCTAAAGGATTCCCATACAGGCACCCTGGGGCTACGCGAATTAAGAGTCTCACGATGTCATACGTTAACTGCAGGAGTATTGGCATAGATATAAACGGCACAGTATGTCGTGTAAGTAATGCGCATTGGCTGCAAAAGCGTCGCCAATACAATCTAGCCAATGGCGTTAAGCGAACCACTCATGACAAAGAATACACGTAGATTACGAACCCCCTCTGGATGGAAACTATTATTTAATAGTGGTAGACAGTTTTTTTCAATATGGCCTGAGGTATTTCGATGTAAAAACCCAACGACGGATTTTACAATCAGAGCTCTTCACGAATTGTTCGCTAGGTTTGGTGTGGTTGATTGTCTAGTGTCAGACAATGCCACGCAATTCAGTTCAGCAGATTTTAAGAGTTTCTGCGAGGATTTCCAGGTGAACCACATAACGACGCCAACCTACCATCTCCGATCGAACCTTCAGGCAGAGAGTGTTGTAGATACGCTGAAAACAGCCTTTAGAAAAATCGCTACAACAGGTTTTACAAGTTTACCGAATTTCGCCAAAAGAAAGCCCTCCAGCCGGCAGAGTTAATATTTGCGAGAAAAATTAGGCCGGGCTTCGAGAGAGTTTGCCAAAACAGGTGAAACTTCCAAATACTAAAAGAGGTACACAAAAATAATAGTACGATGTGGGAACTAGGAAAGGTCCAGAAAGGGATCGGGCGGATTGTCTACATTATCGAAAGTCCAAGATTTACAAGATGCACGAGAAGCATTTAAACCAAATTCGGAAACGTAGAACAGATGACGAAAGACAATCCCCCGCTGAACAAGAAGAAGTAATGGACCAGATGTATGACATGGTCGACTTAGTAACACCACAAGCAGCGTGTCAACGCGGGACCCCCAGGAAAAGGAAAATGACAGACCAGATACAGATCAATCCCAGGAAAAGAGCTACACGATCATCCCAGGGGAATGAAAGGCTCGGGAGGGGTGAGGCTTTTGTGGGTAGAAATCACTCCTATTTCAGAACTAAGATGAATCAACCAGTACTATCAATACCACTGGTTTCAGAGACTAAATGGAGGCATCCGTGTTATGTTTAACCGCATGTTACGAACACGTTCCTCTCATTCCACTTTAGTGGCCTCGGTATTCTTTATGATAAATGATTATCTTATATTTTATATTTTATACACTTTACACTACTTGTAGTTTCTTTCATTCGTAACACCCAGTACGGCACTACACCAATATATATATATATATATATATATATATATATATATATATGCATATATATATGCATATATATATGCATATATATATATGTGTATATATATATATATATATATATATATATATATATATATATATATATATAAGTTTTATTTCGGTTACGATTCAAGCTAATGCACCCAACTTATATGTATGAATATTTTTAACTCTATAATAATATATACGAAATCTGCAACAAATTAAAATCTCATATTTAAGCGCATTCTACGATTGAGTTAATATGAACGTTCGTGCTTTGCAGTTTTAATAAAAATGCTACACTAATATAAGAGTGTCTCTATTTACACATACCATCTACAGAAGGCCAACATTAATATATTACATACGAATGATTCCTGAGTGGAATTTCCACCGGTCGCGATAGTTCAATTAATTACTTCATTCTATATTCAACAGAATAAATAGAGATAAGGATTACGTGCAAAACATAAATGAGATATATGACAAATATAGCGTTATCCTTCAGCTGGCATTCGCGTGTGTGGAGACTTCAATGTTCACAACGTCGAATGGTTGACCCGCTCAGGCAGGACCGATGATGAGGGGAGGTTCTGTCATGATTTCTCCATTGCCTATGACCTCACTCAGATTGTTCAGGAACCTACCCGTGTGCCCGATTATGACGGCCAGTATGCGAGCCTACTAGACCTTTTTCTCACAACTTGCCCTGAACTATGTTCAGTTTCTGTTCTGTCGCCTCTTGGATCTTCCGACCACTCTGTTGTATCAATTAAGATAAAAATGAAATGTAATAAGTCCCCAGACGTACCTCTTCATCGTACAGTATATCGATACACTAAGGCTGACTGGGATAGCTTCCGTACATTTATATCTGATCTACCTCTGCATTCCATGTTTAAAAAGGATGTGTCCTCTATAGTATTAGACCTAACTGAATGGTTAATTGTAGGTATTGACCATTTCATACCCTCTAAAAAGTTTCAGCAAAAACCTAACAGCCAGCCATGGTTCTCTCCAGAATGTGCTGCTGCCATTGCGCACAGAAATCACTTTTTCCACTGCTTCAAACGTAATAGATGTATGGAAACTAAAGCCGTTTTCAGGACTGCCAGCAACCATTGTAAGAAAGTAATAAGGAACGCAAGAGAGTTGTATGCTCAATCTGTTAAGTCCAAAGTAGCTGAGCAGCGGCTTGGTTCCCACCAGTTTTGGCAAATAGCAAACAGAATCCTGAACAGAAGTGTGTGCTCCATCCCAACTATTATCAATGGATCTGAGGTAATCTCGTCAGCATCAGACAAAGCCAAACTCTTTGTCAAGAACTTTGCAGCTAATTCTACCCTTTGCGACCAAGACCGCCAACCCCCAATATTTCCTCTTGTATCAGAAAACACGCTATGTGATATACGTATATCTGTACGTGATGTTGCCAAACTAATCAAAAACCTTGATTCCAGTAAAGCAACTGGCCCTGATGGTATTCCAATTATAGTACTCAAAAAACTTCAACCTGAACTAGCGCCCATACTTACAAAACTGTTTAAACGTTGTCTTAAGGAGAATAGTTTCCCATCTCCCTGGAAAATCTCATCAGTATGCCCTGTGTTTAAGAATTCAGGTGATCGCTCATCCCCCTCTCAGTACAGGCCAATAAGTCTCCTGTGCGTCATGAGTAAGTTGCTAGAATCTGTATTAAATACAGAAGTAATCAAACATCTCAACAAAAATAACCTTCTTAGTGACACTCAATATGGTTTCCGTTCTGCTAGATCTACAGCAGATGTCCTTACAGTTATATCGCATAGGATTAGCAAATCTCTCGACGGTGGCAATCTTTCTAGGGCAATTGCTCTTGACATATCAAAGGCCTTTGATAGGGTATGGCATAAAGGTTTACTTCATAAGATCGCTAGCTATGGTATAGCTGGAAAAGTCTTCTCAATTATTAAATCATTTCTTTCTGATAGATTCATAAGAGTAGTAGTTGAGGGGCAAAAATCAGAAGCTCACAATATTAATGCCGGTGTCCCTCAGGGATCCATCCTGGGCCCAACTCTTTTCCTGATCTACATTAATGATCTTCCAAATCATATCCTTACATCATTTGTAGACATTTATGCTGACGACACTACCATTTATGGTACCACATCTAAGACAGTAAACGAGCAAGTTCTCTCCAATTCTCTCTCCTCTGATCTTGAGCACGTAGTACAATGGGGAAAGGAGTGGCTGGTTACTTTTAATGCATCTAAAACCAAGCTTCTCTCTTTACATCATCAACATTCTAATCCACATTTGTCATCAATTGAAATGAATGGCTCTCGTCTTCAGGAGGCCTCAAGTTTTGACAAGCTTCTGGGCTTGACCATTACTCCTGATCTTAAATGGAACACGTATATCAAATCTGTTGCCAAGGCCGCTGGAAAAATGGTGGGATCTTTCTATCGATCCAGTAGATATCTCACTGCTGATGCTATTCTCTATCTATATAAGAGCCAGGTACGTCCAAGGATGGAATACTGTTGCCACATCTGGGCAGGAGCTGCTAGAAAGAACTTGTCCTGCCTTGATAGAGTTCAAAATAGACTTCGTAGCCTCGTAGGAGATGTCCTTTTCTCCTCCTTGCAACCTCTATCTCACAGAAGAGATGTTGCGAGTTTGTCTCTGATGTATCGTTATTTTCATGGAAAGTGTTCAACTGAGCTTCAATCTATGGTCCCCCCTCGCCAAACTTTCACAAGAAACACTCGTCTAGCTGTAAACACTATCAATAATTTCCCCCACTCTTTATCTGTGCCTAAACCTAAACGTAGATTCCATGAACAAAGCTTCTTTCTTAGAACTGCACGCCTGTGGAATTGTCTTCCGTTTTCCTGCTTTCCGGCTGACTACAATATGGTTTTGTTCAAGTCTAAAGTAAATAAGTTCTTGATGAGCCGTTCCATATAAGTTATTAAATTTACCAAATTTTCATTACTAATGATTACTATATTGACCAACTTCTACTGTACACTCTTTAACCCTTATCCTTGAGTGGCCTCTGGGCCTTGATAATGTGGTGATGCCTTTGTAAAAAAAAAAAAAAAAAAAAAATGGCGAAATAAGAATCGATAGAATACAAAACAAATACTAGATTATGTCTTAGAATATTTTCTTTTTTTTTCCTATACACAGAGAGTTTTCGATTAATTTATGTACTTTTTAATGTGTTTATAATTATTCCCTACCTGGATTTTGCTTCGATGATTAATGTTCAAACCTTTTTGTCTAATTTTCTTTTTTTTCTTTTAGTGTTTTGTTTTTAATTTATCTAATTCACATCGATTATATTTCCTCTGCACGTTTAACTTCGGACTAGCGAAACATAACTAGAATAAGACGAGCAGACCTTTATGTGTTTCAGGCTAAACAAGAAACATAGTATCTGCTACTTGTATTTTCTCTATCGCTCTCCATAAACCCAGGACTGTACCCTAATAAACAAACTCTCTGACGGCATAGATATAGCACTCTCCATTGATACCAGCACGCAAGTGCACATATTGTGTGACTTCAATATCCACCTCAGTAACTAGCTTGGATTCTCTACTTACACAGACATGACTGGTAGCACAGCACATATCTTCTCTATATCTCATTTTCTATAACAGAGAGTTACATTCAAACCGCAGATTCAACCGACATAAGTCCACTTCAAACAGACGCTAGAATTATTGTAAGAGATAAATAGCGACAACTCAGACAAAATACACTGAAACAACAAAAATCATCGAATCCCAGAAATTAGGAACTCGTGATTTTTGGAAGATCTACAACTGTGTAGTAAATAATGGAAGTCCACGATCCCCCAACTTTCCAGTCGGTTTGTCTCAAACTCCACATTGGACACAGCACACCACTTCCTCCCCAACCTTCCTTTGCGGACAGATGTCACATTACTCGGTTTGAAATCACCCCTTTCTCAACTACCTCGTATCATAAAAAAACCTAGAACCCTCAAAAGCAAGTGGACCCGAACTCATCCCGGTGGTGCTATTAACAAAATGCTTCGCGGAGGTAACTCCCGTTCACTCCAAACTTTGCAATAAATGCCATAACGAACCTTGCTTTTCCGACTGATGGAAAATTGCTTCTATGGTACCAGCCTTCAATAATTCTGGTGAAAGAACTGACCCATTAAATTATCGCCCCATTAGCCTTCCCCCTCGTTTCGCCAAAATATTTGAGTCTTAAAATAATCAATCCCTAGTCCAACACCTTTCAGCTGCTCAATACCTGACCGACAAACAATAGGGATTTATCAAAGCCCGATCCATACATATATCTTAACTGTAATCTCTGAACGTATATACCGTTCGCTGGATAAAACAGGGGAGGTTAAAGCGGTAACCCTCGATATATTCAAGGTTTTTGATAGGGTATGGCATGATCGTCTTCTAAGGAAAATGAGGCATATGGTATCACTGGAAGAATACATAATGTAATTAAATCCTTCTTTTAGTTTTAGTAGTGCAATGATTTGTATATATATATATATATATATATATATATATATATATATATATATATATTTGTATATATATATACATATATGTATATATATATATATATATATATATAGTTTGAGAAGTGTCCATCCACACTCATAATCCCACACATAATAGCATTTATATAGATATATAAAATTGTCCTCACAGCCCGAATACAATATTTTAATCGTTTTTTTTTAGTAAATGCTTAATTATATTAATATTTATGTGGTGAACCATTCTGCAAGTTTATAGACGAGTTGAATTTTGATATGAATTTAATGCATTGAATATTACCCAAGAAAGTTGGCAGACATTAAATAGAGGTGAAAGGTGAAAGTGTGTACTTACCGATGAAGATAACACCATCATTGCGTACAGAAATTAGTTAATAACCCACGGCAAGGTACAAATCCTTAATCGATAAAATATATGAAACAAATAAATACATGCGATGAGATTTGACTTCTCACGGACTGCTGTGCAGGTTGTGGAAACAAACATAGTACATATTTATTTGACATTATTTGACATTAATGGCTCTCATCTTTGGGGGGCTACATGTTTTGACAAGATCCTTGCCTTGACTATTGCTCCTGATCTGAAATGGAATACGTTCATCAAATCTGTAGCCAAGGTCGCTGGGAAAATGGTGGGGACCTTCTATCGATATAGTAGATATCTCACTGCTGATGCAATACTTTACCTATATAAAAGCCAGGTACTTCTGAGGAATGAATACTGTTGCTACATCTGTGCAGAAGCTGCTAGAAAGTCTTATCATATGTGACAGATTTTAAAATTAAGTCCGTAGCCAAGTGGGGGTTGCTCTTTTCTTTTCCCTGCAATCTCTTTCTCACAGAGGAGACCTTGCGAACCTGTCTTTGCTTTATAGTTGTTTTCATGGCAAGTGCTCGTCTGATCTCCAATCTATGATCAACTCGCTAAACTTTCACAGGAAACACTCGTCTAACTGAAAAGAATACCAATAGTTTCTTCCACTCGTTATCTGTGCTTAAAACTAAACGAATATTCAATGAACAAACCTATTTTCGTAGAACTGCACTCAAGTGCTACCCTTTTCTGTTTTCCTGTTTTACAGCTGGCTATAATAATATGGTCGTCTTCAATCCAACGTAAAACAAGTTCTTGATGGGCCGTTCCTCGTCAGTAATCCAATTTACCACTGATAACAATTACCACGACATTGTGCCATTGATCACTGTACACTTATTAACCCTTATCCTCGAGTGTCCTCTGGGACCTGATAAGTGATTATTCCTTTTGTAATATATATATATATATATATATATATAAATATATATATATATATATATATATATATATATATATATATATATATATAGAGAGAGAGAGAGAGAGAGAGAGAGAGAGAGAGAGAGATGTTTTCCAGTATCTATGGATATATGCAGCGAGACATACTAGGTTGGATAACTTTTTGACTCTGTCTATAGTTGAAAGACTAGTATTAGAGGCATTAGCTCCGATGTTCCTCGATAATCACTGCATGGCGCATAGTGATATTGATACTCTCAGGTGCTATCAACTTTCTAAAACGATAGAGAACGTACATTCTTTGCATCAACCGTGCAATGCCCACAAAATAATTATTCCAATACATGTTACTTGTTAATGTAAAGCTCAGACATTTTAACGAAGAAATTCAGATCTAGTATTATCCGTTATGGCAATCGGTGGTTAAGTAGATTAAATGAAATCCATTTACGTCCCTATTCTACTACCAACGCGGAGTCTCTACGGTTACAGCTAGTTCCTTTGGTGTTTCCCCTCGTGTCATCTATGCAGCGATGTATCCTCAGCAAACACAAATGTCCCCGAGACAATTCTATCAGAAGACTCATTTATAAATATTGAGAATTATAAAGGTCCCAAGAGCGATACGTGCGGTACACATGTATTTATATCGTCTGGCTTTTAAGTACGGATATGGATGACAACATGCCTTGTTTTCTATTTCCTAAGAATGACTCTGTATTATAATCTTTTTATTTATCGGTCAACTATTCTCATCTTGAGTGTGATTTTCATAATGTTTTGGTCGATATAATTTCCGTCCATCTTCCGGTGAAACCTGTCGAACTCGGTTTGTTTTCTGTCGAACTCCGGGATTTGAACGGCATTTCGTGTGGAATATTTTATTTAATTCACGGGTGTAACATACTCATGTTCCATAAGCCATGACTGCTTAGAGGTCCTAAGTGATTTGCCAAAGTATATTTTCGATCACTTCAGTCCGGTGAAACAACATATTGTCTAATCAGATTTATTGATTGATTGCTATAGTTACGGTGCTCATCACAGTGCAGCGATAGAAAGCTTTATATGCTTCCGTGCAGTAACTTAATCCCCAATATAGAGCAGTCTATATTGTCCTGTAGAGAACCTAATGTCAATGTTTTAAAATATTTTTAATATAATTGCTTGAATTAAAGTTAAAATCTAAAAGTCAATCATCATGATTCAGTGGTTCTCCAACCAGAAACACACATTTAGAACGTGCCACTCACATACCAAATAATCTGACGTTGACTTTTTTATGCCTTGCCTTACTGCTTGTGCAGTGATGATGGATGTAATTTTAGTTAAAAGTGGAAAAGTCGAGTATCCTTTTTAAATTTTGATTTAAAAAGAAAAAATCATTCAAATGCGTCCCTGTCATATCAAAGAACTCACTGTTGATTTTATATGTCGGACCTTTCAATTGTTCGTGGTAATAAACGTCTCAAATGCACGTGTAATTTTAGACTGTGTAAGGCGTTGCCTTTAGTCAAAATCGGCCATTCTATCTTTTATCGGATTATTTCGTTTATTGGTTTTTAATATTTATTGAAAACATTCTGATACAAACCATTTCTAAGAACACTCCTAGAAAAATAATGTACCTACGGGTTTAATGTGATAAAAATCGATTACGCCGTTTCCCTGTCACAGAAAACGAACTTACACACACACACACACACACACACACACACACACACACACACACACACACACACATACCCACTCATGCAAGGTATTTTATATAATAGTAGAGATTTACATGTTATTCTGCATATTTTGTTATAATTGTATGTTTTTGCATCTATTTATTCATACACGATCTTGTTTTTATATATGACTAGCATGGGTGTCTGCTGTTGCCCGGGTGTTTGCAGATGTACGCTGAGCAAAAATAAAAACAGTAAATTTTTTAAACTTTGACTTCTTTAATGACCCGTTAACTTTTATTGTTTTGTGCTCAAATCCAGTTATTAAGTTTGATCCATGTCCAAGGAAGCTATATCTATAATGTCAAGTGTTTAGACCCTAAATTGGCCGAGGAGTTTGGTAGCGTTCTCAAAGATCAAATCGTTGAACTTTGACCCCTAACAGCCACATTTCTCGCCGAAAACCGATCACATAGATTTTTCCAAATCTCAGTACCCTGTATATCAAATGTCGAGTCTGTAGATTAAAAATTGACAGAGTTATTGCTTAGGGAAACGTACACACAGACATACACAGAGACAGACACTCAGACACAGTGACACGTTCACTTTTATAGATATATAGATTAATAAGTATGAAAATGTGGTTGACGCATAAGTATCGTTTGCTTATTATTATTAAGTTCTTGAAAACAAGATCAGGTACAATTGTACAAAGGGTATATTTGAGATAAGGATTCACCATGCGAATATTAAGGCGGGAATATTTAAAGAGCCAAGACTAGATAAAGATTTGAAACAGCCATGATGCAATTTACGTTTCAAAGAATTCAAGATTTTGTTTTAATCCAGGAATTTGTTTTGTTATTGATATATGGTTTACTTTTAACGTTATTTCATACACCCGATATTTCTTCCGACTACTGTTCTCATATTGTGTGTTATTTTCACAAGGGTTCACAGTCTTAAACCTCTAGCATTTTCAGGAGTATCTTGCAGAAATTAAGAAACTTTTGGTCGAACTGGTAGAGACTATGCTAACTGTCGAATGGAATCCTTTATTCAATCCAAGAAAGTAACATCCATTACTAGTTGAAAGCCATAAGCATGTACAAAGTTCGATAGAACATTCTGGAAGTCAACAAATTTTCGACGGAAACCTTATAAATGTACTCCTCGAGACGGGGGCAGTAGTCCAAAATACAGACAAACGAATAATCAATCTTCGACTCATTTAGAAGCATATCTATATATCTATGAAAGTGAGAATGTTGGAGAAAGGGTGATCACATTTCTCAAACTTTATCCACAACGAACATTTGATCTACAGATGCGTAGTTGAGTATATAATATGCGCATACATGTTGAACACTTTTCATGGGGTTCCACCAAGAAAAAGTGAAAAAAAATTGAAAACTTGGTATCCGTTTGTCAACAGCTTCATGAATGCCTGGGCGTGAAGGTTCACAGGAGAGACTACTTCGGTTATGAATTAGTAGTTGTGAAAACACGTTTCTAAGATTTCGTCGAGACTGCCTCTTAGGTATTGTACTCTACTCACGGTATTCATGCTTTAGTTTCAATCTCAGTTCGAAAATACATAGTATTCGCATGCACATGTCTCAGTTTCTTTTTGTTTATTTTAATTCATATTTTTAAAGGGGGTTAACCGTTAGTTTAATACCTACGGCATTTCTGTATAGAAGAAATAATTCCACATTAATTAAAATACAATAATCCGTACTTCATAACCGGGCAACCTTGGGTGACATGCTAGTTTGCAAACTAAACCGGGAATATGACTTTTAATATGTCATCATAGTAAATGGTATGAGTTATATTTTCAATTATATATGTAGATGAATAGACAGGTTTCTTCGTAAATAAATTATCTATGTTTTTTTCATAAAACAACGGGAGAAAAACAAGTAAACATGCCCACTAATATTTGCCCACAAATTTGAAAATTATCACTGCTGATATAATTTGTAATATTTCGCCGATTCCTTTGTCCGCATCAAAATTGCAAATATAAACGTTAGTCGTATTAATTGAAATATTTGGACTATTGTACACTTCAGTGTAATGTTGACAACGTTTTGATGGATGTAGTAACCTCTGATTTCTTCAATTGTATTCTATTTCATGTTCGAAAGTATCCGTAGTGCCATGGTTAGACTACATGGAAAACTAATTGCAAAAGTGATAGTCCCATGAATGTGAACTACGTTTCCACACACTATAATATATTCGTCTTGCAATTTTATGCCAAACAAATATTTGTGGACTCATGATTTGACTTTAAAAATAGAGTTCTCTGTCACTGCATATTATTGTTTAATCGTACATTAAAAACACACAAACAGAGAAACGTATCTTCAGTAGCTTCAAGCGAGCGACGTATAGCGTTATAATACACATATAAATATGCACGTATGTATAAATTAGCGCCCTGCATATATTCATTTAAGGTAAACAATATATTATTTTAAAAATTACGTATAAATAATAACCTTCTTATATATATATATATATATATATATATATATATATATATATATATATATACATATATATATATATATATATATATATATATATATATATATATATATATATATATATATATATACTGTGTATATTAAAGCAGCATTTTCTCATTTAGACAAATATTAAATAGCACGGAATTATTCTGTCTTACAATTTTCCTATTTGTCTTCGAATAGTCATTTTTGCGTTCTCGAAATTGTATATGTTGGATCCATAATCGCGAGCGATTTGGGCAGATGTACTTCTATAATCCTCAGGCATATTTTAGAAATAAATGTAGAAATTGTTTTTAAATTTACTTATATATATATATATATATATATATATATATATATATATATATATATATATATATATATATATATATATATATTTTTTTTTTTCTAGTCACGTGGAAGCTTGTTACAAGTTAGGTGTGTGGACTTTTATTTATTTTTACATATATTAAACACATTTATATATACAAACACATATATACATATTCAAAAATGTATCCCAAACATTTCAACACATTCCGGCTGCACTCAGAATTAATATTATTTATTAGAGGCTACTTTGTTTTTATGTACAATGCTTCGAGTATTCTTAGCCTATTTACATTTCACTCACTCTGCAATACTCTTGTATTTACTACTATAATTCTTCGAAATTCCGAATGGTGGCAGCAATGTCCATTCAAATGTTATGATATGGAGCTAGAGTCAGAGAGGTGGGGAACTGGATAGAGATAATTAGTATGAAGTTTTGCCCCAACATTGACCAACGTCTTATATGTTGGGTTGGTATTCATTTGCTCCCCCACCGAGCAAATTAGGCACAAGACCGATTTTTAATGTGAGGAGTGAAGGGGAAATGGGGATCAACTCCTCGTGGGTTAGGGGAGCTGGATAGTGACAATTGGTATGAAGGGTTGCCCCTACATTGATTAAGATCTTATATGTGCGGGCAATCTCACATATGGTCTTTGCTTGCAGTATCTGCCGGAACAGATGGTATTTATTTGCTCCCCCACCGAGCAAATTATGCACAAGGCCGATTTTTAATGTGAGGAGTTAAGGGGAAATGGGGACCAACTCCCCGGGGAGTAAGGGAGCTTGATAGTGACAATTGGTATGAAGGGTTGCCCCTACATTGACCAAGGTCTTATATGTGGGGTTGCCCCCACATATGGTCTTTGCTTGCAGTATCTGCCGGAAGAGATACTACACTTTGAGATATTAAATATTTTATTCATGTTAACAAATACAGAAAATATCAACGATGAACAAAAAACTTAGGCACATGGCCAACTCAAAAGGGGGGATTTTGGGGGTCGTTGGTCATCCTTGTCACTCCAGAACTAAACAAAGTCAAAAGTTTCTCCCGGCTAGTATCTTCTTTCACCATAATACCGCATTCACCCTTTCATATTGGGGGGCGTCCTAGTAACTCCCAATTTTTAAAACATTTTTTATTGACGTGTAAAAAAAAAAAAGATAACAATAAAATGGTACAATAATTCATTTGTGTCGAGGGCGGAGGAAGAAAAAACAAAAGGTGATTAGTAGGACCCTCCCAACCCCGTCTAGTTGATAGACTGCCCGTTCCACTAGGATTGTAAAAGGAACCTAGCTTCTGCGGGTCAGTCTCTAGGTAGGGATGCCCTCTAGATGGGGGTGAATGGAGAAAAGAAAATGTTTGTGGGTAAGGGATAGAGGTTAGTTTGTATTTCTTTTTCTCCAAGATGGGTAAAATTTAGAGGAAGGGGTGAAAACAAAAATTGCAGGTAAGAGGGGATGGGGATCTTGGAGGCTTCCTAATCGGGGAGGAATTGAACACACACTCATCTAGCTGAGAGACTACTTGTTTAATTTTACTTTACAGAACTGCGCGTTCATCACCTAGGCGGGGAACACGTATTCAAATTTGGCTCCTCTTCGTACACACAGACTTGCCACATATATCCATCTTCTGTCAAATGCCGCGCGATGCAGCCTTCTTCTATCACATCTGATCTTCACCCATAGTTGGTGCTTAAAGAACGCGATCAGATCTTGATCAGAAAACGACAACACCCCCCGGCAACCTTGCAGACGCGACGTCCAAATCACCATTCTCGCCACGGCCAGGATCGTAACGTAGACCATTTGTCTTTCCTGGTCCAACAGCGGCCTCACGTTCTCCACAACATTGGATACAGTAATTGGGCGAGGATGCTCAGGATCGATGCGAGCCGTCACTCTGCTGACATACGACCAGTACTGGCGGAGTTCGCGGCAATCGAAGAAAGCGTGATCCGTAGTTTCTACGGCCGTTGTCCCAAAACGGGGACAATCAGGCGACTCAAAAAACCCGGAACTGCATTGTATGTTGTTGAGTGGAAGTGCATTTCGGGCCAATCGCCAGGTCAGAGAGAACTCCGAATTGTTCAGATGACTCGAACCTGGCGCCCAGCTCCACGCGGAGCGGATCTCACTCTGCTGCCACCCCAAACGCGCGCATAGCGGGTCGTCAGTGGCCCCCTTCACTAGATCCCTGTGGAGTTCCCTACGGGTAGCAGTCACAAGGTCACTTGACCATTGTAGTCGTTTTAGCGCGGCTCGGCACTCTTTCATATAGGCAGATTCTCCCCGCGGCCTGCGACGGCTCTCGATGGAAGGGTCAAGAACGAGGTCGGGGAAGGCGGCAGTAACCACGGGGTGCCACGGTTGGTCATCCTGCATATAGTGGCTGAGGAAGGCCAGCCTCTCAGCATCTCGATGACACTTCAAGTCCGGCATTCCCAAGCCTCCCTCACACGGACGTTGAATACAGACCTGTCTACTCACCCAGTGTCTTCCTCTGTCCCAAAGGAGCGAGGACAAGAGTTCGACAAGAGCTTTTAGGTGTTGTGCAGGCAGGGGAAGTACGGCCAGTCGGTAAAGGATGAGAGGAAAGACGTAAGTGGCGCACGCCTCAGCTCTACCCTTTAAGGAAAGTTTCCTAGGAAGCCACGAATTGACTGCAGCCTCCACCTTTGACCGTACCTCCAACCAATTCTTGTCAAGCTGGAGACCCGGTCCGAACCACACGCCGAGGATCCGGACCGGGCCATCTGTCCAGCTGAAGGGCGCAGGGAGGTTTGCGTTGCCACTCCATGCGCCCAACCGCAGTCCTACCGACTTGTTGCGGTTTATCTTGGCCCCCGTGATTCTTTCGTACTGTGTGAGTGCCTCCGACACGACCTCAATGTCTCTGAAGCCCGACACGAAGATCGTGACATCATCGGCGAACGCGGATACCTTGGCAGCTGAGCCGCCAGGCAGAGCCATTCCGCGCAGGGCCGAATTTGCCTCCCCATGTCTCAGCTTGCGGAGAAGAGGCTCCAAAGCCAGGACATAAAGCAGGGGCGACAGTGGACAACCCTGACGAACCGACCGAGAGATAACAAAGGGGTTCGAGCGCTTTCCGTTGACTTGCACGACAGCCATGGGCTGTCGATACATTATGGAGATCCACTTGCAAAAGTCCAGTTTAAAACCGGCGGCCTCTAAGACAGATGCCAGGAAACGATGATCGACCCTATCGAAAGCTTTGGACTGATCTAAGTTTATCAGCGCGGCTTCCGTGTCGTCATCTATTCCCCCCTCTAGGATCGTGCGGATCAGGTGCAAGTTGTTCTGAATCGATCTCCCCTTCACAGCGTAGTTCTGTTCCGGTTCAACCAACTCGTCGATAACAACCTGCAGCCGATTCGACAGGACCTTGGCCAAAATCTTCAACTCTGTGTTAAGCAGAGTTATGGGCCTGTAGTCGTCTAACTCTTCCCCTCTATGCCCGTCACCTTTCTTCAGCAATGTGATCACTCCCTTGGTCACCTGCCCTGGGATGGATCCCTGAGCAAACCAATGGTTGAACATATCCGTCAGAAGAGGCAGAAACATGGGCGACAGCCTCAAGTACAGTTCGTATGCCAGACCATCAAGTCCTGGCGATCTGTCACAGCTGACCTGCTTCAGCGCAGTAAATACCTCCCGCTCCGTCACCCGGCCCACGCAACCAGCCGCTCTAGCCGCCTCGAGGCGGGGAGAGTCGGCCAAATAGTCGCTAAACTCAAGGACCGGAAGATCGGGCTGCTGCGTAAAACGCTTCTCGAAATGTTCTCGAAACCCCTCGCAGATCTCCCGAGTCGATTCCAGGGTGCGTCCATCCGGATGTTTGACTTTCGCAATATATTTGTCCGAGCCACGCCTAGAAACCTCACGGCGCACGTCTGCATCAGAATTGACTGCTTCGTTGCCTATCTTTCTAAGCCTAGCTCTAACTACTTGGCCTTCGTAACGCTCGCTAGTCTCGCGTAGAAGGTCCTGCTTAGCTAGTTCCTGACTAACCCTATCACCCTCCCCCGTAGCCTGGGCTAGTTTCTGCTCTAGCTGCTTCTTCGTCTTGGCCTTATCTAGTGCGAGGCGCTGGGCATACTTGATGGAGAAGCTTCTGATCTTGGCTTTGAGACCTAACCACCACTTACTCCCGGTAACCGCCCCCACTAGTGCCTTTTTAATCAATTCTCTTAACTGATCTTGGAAGTCTTGTATCTCCAGAAGGGAGGTGTTTAACTTCCAGTACCCCGCTAACTTAGGCCTATTTCCTAGCTTCAGCCGGGCCATAACTAATTTATGGTCCGTCTGGCCTAGCCAAGTGAACGTGGGACAAGATAAGAAGTCTACTTCGCCTCTCCTAACTAACATCCTGTCCAAATAGGTATTTGGATAGGAGGAAACGCTATTGGTCCACGTCCACATCTCCCGCCACGGGTGCTCGAACCGAAACCTGTCGACCAGACCGCATCTAGCCATCAGATCAGCCAGGCTGGACTCGCACCTCTCCGATCCTCTAGCATCGCCTCCTACCTTATCTATCTCTGGGTCTAAGATGGCGTTCCAATCTCCTATTAGCACTACCCGCTTCCGACAATCTACAAACGCGTCAAGCTGACTGAAGAATGAGACCCTCTCACGAACGGTGCTGGCCGCATGAACCGCGATCACCCGAAACACAGAATCTTTTACGGCAACATCGGCCACAACCAGCCTGCCCACCGCATCTCTATGGACAACGTCGACCGTCGCCGACAGGGCACGTTTAACCAGCACGGAACCTCCCTTCCCCCGCGGGCTGCCATATGCTGAGAAAACCTCAAAATCTCTGGCCAGCACCTGACAGTCCACAGAGGAAACGAAATGCGTCTCCTGAATCGCAGCCACATCCACCTCCAGGGACAAGCGGTCGTGCCGGAGGCGAGCCGCCCGGCCCGGTGATCTCAAGCCCCTCGCATTCAAACTAGCCGAATTCAAAGCCATGGTACCTACCTTAGGGTGTATCACACTCAGCTCCGAAGTCAGCTGGGGTGAGGACGCCGACGTTATGTGCCATGCTCAAGGTGGTCAGGTTTTTAATATCCTGACCTTCTCTCGCAATGCCGCCGACGTCCAAAGGATAAATTAATTTTATGGCCCTGTAGAGTGACGGATGGACCAACACGGGGACCCTTCCCTTGCATTGTTTTGACAGTTCATCAAGAGAAGGGTCATTTTTTTTCACCAGTTCAATTCCCGGAAACGCCCCTTCAGCGGCCTGCAGCCTTGTCCACAAGTTGGTCTTGCAGGCCTCTGGAGTTCTGACAAAAGTGTTTAGGAGTGGGGCGTCCGGGAAATTTGAGGGGATATTTACATCTTTCCCCTCTATCTGTTTGTAATCGAGCAGAGGTTTTAAGTTTTTCCTCTGCCGATGGGAAATGTCTGTGGCCACAGATAGAGGGTCTACATTACATAGTTCCTCAGGGGCAAGGACCTTTAGTCTGGTTGGTCTGCAAGAGGCAGAGGAGTCTCTCCCCTCCCTCGGTTCATTCTTTTCCTTTTCTTTTTGGGGCAGTGGCTCAGTTTGCCTTGGTGTGGGGACGGGTTTTTGTGTGGTGCCTGGTGTTGGTGTTGGTGTTTGTGTGGTGTCTGGTGTTGGTGCGGTGTTTGGTGTTGGTGCGGTGTCTGGTGTTGGTGTGGTGTCTGGTGTTGGTGCGGTGTCTGGTGTTGGTGCGGTGTCTGGTGTTGGTGCAGTGTGTGGTTTGGGGGTGGAAGTTGATTTTGTTGTTAGGGGTGGTGTATGTTCACAGGGAGTGGGGGCCACCTTTTCTTCCTCTTTTCTTCTTTTGTTTTTCTTTTTCATTCTTTCGAATGATCCGGGGAGAGGTGAGGTTGAGTTCCTCTCCCTCTCACTTGCGGATTCATCCTCAGAGGAGCAGTCTTTTCTCCGCTTGATCCCCGCCTCGATTGGTGTGGGGACCGTTGGTTGTGTCTGCTCCTCTATTTGCTGCTGCAGCTGTTTTTGTTGTTTCTGCTCTCGCTAGTGCGTTGCTGCTGCTGCTTCTGCTGCACTTGCTGATTTTGATGCTGCAGTAGTTGTTGCTGCAGTTGTTTCCGCGGCATTGGCTGCGGTGGCTGTTGTTGTTGCTGCATTTGCAGAGGCTCCTGCCTGGATTTTTGGGCTGGTGGTGGGACGGTGGCAGAAGGGATTATGTGGTTCCGCTTTTGTCTCACTACCGTGCTCCATTCTTCCCCCTTGGCCTCCTGGGTGGTTTGGGTTTTCCTTGGAGCTGGGGTTGGTGCTGCAGTTGCAGGGGTTGTTGCCGCCTGTTTTGGTGCGGGCGTTGTCTCAGGGGCTGTGACCGCCTTTTGGGTTGTTTGATTAGAGGTTACCATTTGGGGGCAACTCCTAGCAATGTGGCCCTGCTTTTGGCAGAACCAACAGTGTGGACGACGGCCCTCCACCACTACCGTTATGCTGGCGTCTTTGTATGTCAGCAGCGGTGGTATTGCTCGAACACCCTCCCTCTTCAGCCTCATTGCTATTGTGTAGCAGCCCAGGTGAGTCCCAGTTTTTGACCGTACTGGGGTCACCTGTTCTACCTCACCGTACTGGCTGAAGAGGCATCCTAATACTTCCGCAGGTATTTGGGTTGGCACATTAAATACCTGCACCCGAGTCCTTCTCTTGCCCTGGTATTCAGGTATTAGTTTGACTCTTCCATGCTTTATTTATTGGAGGGAGTGTCTCTCCGCATCATCCTTGGTGAGTAGGAGGATGTCCCACACAGCGAAGCTCCTCTGGTACAGGTATAGTACTGGGATGTTAAGTTTGTGGAGGAGCCCCGCCATGTCTTCCTTCTTCATCCCTAGGAGGCGGTTTTCCGGTATATCGGAAATGGCAAAGGACAGGACTCTGCCCTCAATCGCCTCCCAGGCACCTGGTATGGGTTTTATATCTGCCCCCTCTATGTATTGTCTGTACTTTGTCAGGTACAGGTCTCTATACTCGTGAGGGGACAGTTGTTTTTCTACGGTCTTCCCCCACGCAGACCCTCTTGTTGGTGTTGGTATGGGGTCTTTAATGGGGTTAGACCGTTTTTGGTCTTTTATAGAGGTCGCCCCTGCCTGTTTATTGGCGACGCTTCCTGCCTCCCCAGATTTCTTGGTCAGTCCTTTTGTGGGAGTGTCACATTTTTGGGCGGCGGCTCCCTTTTTAGTGTCTTTTTCGGGAGCAGCTTCCCGTTTTGGGGAGTCGGCCTCTTGGGGAGCATGATCTTTTTTGCTTACTTTGAGGCCATCTGCCCCTTCCTCGTTTGTGAGGTCCAGGCGGTATGCCCCCTCATTTTCTTGATCTGCTCCCCTTTTGGGAGAGCAGCCCTCCTGGGGAGCGATGTCCCCTTTATTGTCCTTTTGGTCTGGCACCTCCTCCTTTTTGTGGTTGGAGTGAGATGCTACGACCGATTTTGATTTTGCTCCCCTTTGGGGGGAGTCGCCCTCGGGGGGAGCTGTTGTTAAATGTTCCCCCTCATGGGGAGCGTCCAATGGTGTCATACCCGGGCGGTACGCCCCATCAGCAGTTGCTTTTTCTCCTGTTGGGGATTCGTCCTCTTGGGGAGCAGTAGCCCCCTGGCTGGGGGTATCCATATTGGTGGGCCCCTGGCTGAGGGTATCCATATTGGTGGCCCCCGGGCTGGGGGTGTCCGTTTTGGGTCCCTCTTTTAAAAAATTCACTGAAAAAAGTGACGTGGAATCAGCGTCCAAAGTGGGGAGCCGACTTTGGCGCCAAAAAGAGGTGGCGCCAAAAGGCGGCAAGAGGGGAGATAGAACTGAGAGAGGGAGTGGGAAGTTAGTGGAGGGAAGAGAGAAGGTGTTTCCGACCCTCCCTCGCGGGAAGGTCGTAAATTATCAGCTCGGATCCCCCCGTGGGGGAGGGGGGAGAGCAGAGAAAGACAGACAAAGTGGGGGTGCGGACAGAACGCGACCCAAAAAGCTTGTCAGGTGTTCCGGGCACGAGAATGTGTCGCCAGAACAGCACTGCCTCGCACGATGTAGGTATCAGAACAGATACTACACTTTGAGATATTAAATCTTTTATTCATGTTAAAAAATACAGTCAAAATTATCGATGAACAAAAAACTTAGGCACATGGCCAACTCAAAAGGGGGGATTTTAGGGGTCGTTGGTCATCCTTGTCACTCCACTTTGATCTTGGCCAAAAGGCTAAGAAAAGCTTAAAAGGTTAAGAACAGCATCTATTAACAACGGTCCTTTGACCTTAACCAAAAAGGCAAAGCACAAAATTGTTACGGAGAGACCGACCGAGCGACCGACCGACGGAGTGAATTATAATCGCTTGCATGCAACTAAAAACGCCGTATTTTACATCTATGTTCTGCTTGCAAACGCGGATTTTGTAACTACTATTTTTATCGAAGATAGAATGCTTCTGTATTGATGTTTTCTTTTATATGAGAAATGCTTGATTTCGTTTGTATTTTAACGGAAATGTACAGTGCACCGGATATAAACTTCTACCTCATGGTTTTGACATGCGAAATATATAGCATATTCCAAATTTCATTATGTTAACTGTTTTACATTTTATTTATTTAATTCAGTTGGCATTTACATTTCTTGATTGTATCCGTTTCGTAGCACGAAATCATTCCTATAATTATTATATTAATCAGTGAATCTATTTTGTCCGTTAACAAGGGAAACAGCAACAATTAATCAACCAAAAGGAAATAAATGCGGTTGAACATCATAAAAATATCCGAAAATTGGAAGAGAAGCTTCAAATACCTTATACTTTGCGTGTATAACACAATTTTGAACTTAGAATTCATATTTCGAAATGGCATAATGTAAACACATTATATATATACTACAACTGGCATTTATTCATTTTATGCTCGATAATTGCATTGCACTTCTTAAATATGGTTTTGTATATATAAAATGAAGATAATCTTCACCAAATAAGAATATGGAAATGTTTATAACTCATTATTTGATCTTTCTTTTAATTTCTACGTTTGTATCTTTAGTTTTAGGTAATAGTTGATATTTTCTTTCTAATTAATGGAATTTCTTTTTAACGTTTCCTATTTATTTCTTTTGGATATGTCTAAAGTTGTGTATTTTCTTGCGTATTTAACTCCCACGCAAATCAGTTTTGTGATTTTTCGATAGCAAATGATTTTTGTAAAAACTTGTTGAACTTCTAATTATCATATCATAATTGCGTGACAAGAAATAATTATTAAGAATAATTGAATTTGTATCAAAAATAAAGTAAAAAATATGTAGGTTTTGATGAACTATTAGTACTATAGACTGCGCTTATTAGATATTTATTGGATTTTCAAATGTATGCTTATACTCGCACAACATAACCATTTTAAATATTTGAATATATATATATATATATATATATATATATATATATATATATATATATCCCCGAAACAGTGGTTCATGGTAAACAACTGATGATCCCTTGTAAAATAAAAAAAATATGTATTATAGTAAATTCGAGAGAGTGGATGCAGTGATAGCAGGTGATTAAATGACTTACTGACTGGATGGTTTTTTAACGAATGATAAAAGGTAATTTTTTGTATAGTTTCAAATGTTAAAAACTTCAAAGACTATATATATATATATATATATATATATATATTTATATATATATATATCAAGGAAAAGTAATCGATTTTTAGAAACAGGGAGAAAATTCAACACGCAAGGTTAGAAAGAACGACCACGTGCAGATTTTTTTAAAAAATAAACAAATATTTATTTAAACTTTACAATTATAGGGATGATGTATTTTGGCACGGTTTATTTGTCGGAAATGTTAAGTGTGTATTGTCAAGTGTAGTGGAGAAGCGCCCATTCCTGCGCTAATGTTATGCAAGTTTGTATCATATTATTCATGTGAACATATCTATGAAAAATTCAAGAGTAATCCTGAAGGTGTCTGCTGGAATAATCACAATATGTATTGTAGTTACTAATAGTCAATTTGTTTGTCTCATATACATATATATATATATATATATATATATATATATATATATATATATATATATATATATATATATATACTCATCCACATACAGTACTGTTTCGCTGTTTCACAAGTAGTCAGTGCGGCTAGACAGGTAGCTACCTCAACCCGAGATTGTAACCCGAGAGTCAAGACTCCTAACAATTATGTTAAACGGGGGCTGCTTAGCGAGTCGTAAATAAACGAACTTTTGACATCGTCCGAAATACCTAAGCTCGACTTGTTTACACAAAGAGCAAAGCTTTATACGCTAATAGTAATTCATGAATCATTTCTCAATATGCTCAACTCAAGATGAGGTACATTATAGTCATCCACATACAATACTGTTTCGCTGTTTCACAGTTCATCAGTGCGGCTAGACAGGCAGCTACTTCAAACCAGGATTGGCCGGCGTTGCCCGTGTGTTGGGAGGTGTACGTTTAGCAAAAAAAAAAACTGACAGTAAGAATACAATCTCGAACCCGTACTGCGAAGGAGGAAAAGAACGTGAAAAACATGACATCTTTGCTGTTAGGAGTACCGCTAAACTTGAAGGGACGGCGGTTTAAATTAAGGTATGATAATCGAAACGGAGTAGGACTTTCGGAAATATCGGCGAAAAATGCGATCCCTCCCTGTAGAAAAGTGTCGAGTTAAAGGTGAAGGAATTAAAGTTTTAAGCCAATCATTCGGTATTTGTCGTCTGAGAGGTCGGGCTTTCACTCGATACTAATATTGTAAAAATCCGTCGCCTCTGTCGAAAGTATTAGACAGACATGCAAACATACATACATAGAGTTCTATATTTGTAGCTCAAATTGTCGATTAACACAGATTAAAAAGCTTGCCCTATATTTGAATACTCTTCATGAAAAATTTATATGTTTAGACCAGAAATTGTCTTAGTAATGTGGTAGAGATCGCAGATGTTAGTTTCTTTTTAATTTGCCCCATATTATGACCCTTTATCATTCATTGCTTTTGGCTCAAAAACAAACTAATTAGTTAGATCAATATCGAAGGCACCTATATCTACCATTTCAAGTATTTAGACCCAAAATTGGCGGATGAGTTTGTTAGAGGTTTCAAAAGTCAAATCGTTGAACTTTGACTCCTTAACAGCCAAATTTCTGGCCGAAAACTGACTACAAAAATGTACTCCATAAAGTGTATATCAACTTTCGAGTCTTTACACTGAAAATTGACAGCATTATTGTGTAGGGAAATGTACACAGACAGAGACAGAAACATACACTTGCACTATTATACACACATATATATATATATATATATATATATATATATATATATATATATATATTCGTTGTATCGCTTGGTGTTCATATTTTACCATTACGCCATTTTGAATTGAAAATTCAAAATGGCGTGATGAATTTGAAAATTCAAAATGGCGTAATGGAAAAATAAAAAAAGCTATATGCAGGTCCCTCCTAATTTTCGGATTTTAGTCATGTATAATCACACTTTATTTCTTTTATATGGATTGATTGTTGCTATTTCTTCTGATGAGTAAATGGCATAATTGATTCGCTGATTGATATAATAATTAAATGATTGATTTTGAGTTACGAAACAGATACTGTCAAGAATTGTATCAGTCTATTGCATTAAAGGAATAAATTATTATATGGTAATCATCATGAACGTTTTAATATACGTTTTTGTTTCTATTATCTCTCTCACTCTCTCTCCCTCCCTCTCTCTCTTTCTCTCTCTCTCTCTCTCTCTCTCTATATATATATATATATATATATATATATATATATTAAACTTTAAATTCATTTGCTTTTATTCAGTTATTCTTTTTGTTCAAGGAATTACGTATCATTTCGAAAAACTTGACATTTAATATAACTTAAAAATGAGCACTATGTGCATGCTTTGGGATTTTAATGTATCTTTTATGAAAAAAATCTAATATAGCTTTAGTCATTTTAATCAACCAATATAAGTATTGTTTGCTTATGGGCTTGGTTCTATTGGCCTTTTGTATTGATATCCTTGCAATGTAAAACTAGCACAAATAGAAAATATAGATGTTCAGCAAGAACGTAATTTTCATGAACTATTTATTGTGCCCCTAAATAATATATAATCGTAATATAATATATACTTCAAAAAGTGTTTAGCTTGGTATTCTTTGACATGTCGCTATAATTGACGGCGTGGAATACAACACTACACCATGCTCATTGTCTCTTTAACTGTGTATTATTATCTTTCTCGAAACAAACACGCTTGCGATAGAGGTGAAAATATTGTAATAATCTATTAATACATGAGATTTCATGAATACTGTAGTTTTTCTAATGGGTAGTATCATGTAAACAGTTAGTACACTTTTATGTTGATAATTCACTCTATCTTGATGTTATTGATTTTTATTGGTTTCCAACATATCTATTTTTTCTTCTGCACGTAAGTAGCTCGATGTTTATACTTCATTACCTACTGTAATTAGAGTGAGGAATGTTGGAAAGAGAGCAGCGGCCATATTTAGACTATAATCGGGTTCCATCCGTATCACTGTGCAGCAACGGGTAACAATCTTAAAACAGAAAACAGACGCCAGAATATGGATCTGATTAAATTAACCTAACTCTCTTTAACGTTTCTATTTTACTCTTTCCCTCTCTCTCAACACAAACACCCACACACTCTTACTCACACACACACACATACGCACACACACACACACACACACACATATATATATATATATATATATATATATATATATATATATATATATATATATATATATACGCGTGTGTGTGTGTTGTTGTTGGGCCTCATCCATGCACGAAATGGAATCTTTCGAACTGTACAAATAAACTGAGAGGTAGCATTCTTGCTGTTGTCCATGTAAAAGGTAGGGCAGGTTTATCGAGGTTTCGACCTCGGCAATCACTACGTCAAAGAATTTACCACTTCGCTTGCTCTTTTTTCTGTTGGAATGAGATGAATTCTTCTGTGTAGCATAAAGATGTAGATCCTCTCAGGTCTTCTTCTATCAGCTTTCCGTAATGTTTGTTGTCTTAGGTGTCCCACTGTGGAGCGCTGGCAAGCACACTCAGACAATTGCAGGAACAGATTTCTCTTCTTCTATGTGCGCTTTGTAATGTTTCTTCTTTCCGACCTTGTGTCAATTACTTTCGAGGTGAGAGAGTTGTAGATACTGGCTTATATAATTAATAGTACGCCGTATTGGCGGAGTGTGCTTCAATTATTCCCCATTGTGTATTCTGTTTGTTTTAATATATATTACATTGCAAATCCGCACCGGGTTTGTATTTATTTTTATTGAGTCTACCGAACCAAAACAATTGGGCGACAAGAGATTCGAATTAATAAAGATGATTCTCACAACGACTTTGCGACCAGAAATTTAAGTATTCATATAAAAATTAAATTTTTAAAAAATGTAGCACAAACCACTTTTGAAGTGAAACTTAAAATCAGAATTTGTTTTGCAATTTACACCGCAAACAAGGAACAGTGCCACTTTGAAGTAGGCGCTACTATCAGGGATATAAGGTGCAGGGGTATTGTGTAGGGAGATGTTGCAAGATGTCTATTAACATTGCAGTTGAAATTCTGTGTGTCAGTACAGTTGTGAAAGCAGAATCACAGAAGACAGTTCAAAAGACGAACAAGTATGGGTACGAAACTATTGGAGTAGAAGGCTTACTTACACCTAGGGATCTATAGTGTTAAGGAGTGGGATTTAGTTGTTTGTAAGGTTTGTTGGGGGTATTTAAAGTGCTTGTAGTTCGTCAGATCATTCGCAATTAAATTACTTGTAAAAGCGGCAGAGGGATGCAACATTTCGTCGATGTCACAGAGGCGTAATATTAGATGGCAGTTCAGAATTATCAGGTTGGCGACTCTCTTTTCAACCCTGTAAAGGAAAGAGAGACAAGTAGCAGATGCACCAGCCCAAATGTGACAACATTACTCCATACATGGGTGTATGGTGGCCTTATAGAGGTACACGATCCTTTCAGGCGTAAGTGGATTTCTAGCACGGTAGATAAAACCCATTTTCTTCTCAACAGCCGTGGCAATGCTCTCAATGTATCCATCCGAGTTCTTGTTCCCTGTAAACGTAAGGCTGGAGAGTTAAAACAAAGTACTTTCAAATAATGTGTTCTTGACCATTGCGATTCGTTGTAGAAAAGGTTTACTGTAAGTAGTGAAGGAAACAAGCTTAGTCTTGGCAGCATTAAATGTAACCTTCCATTCTTGTCCCTATTCATGTTACATGATAAGGGCTGTCCCCTTTTCATGTAAGTATACAAATAGAGAGATTTAGTTAAAATGAAAATGAAATAAAATAGACGAAATTCGAACCTCGTAAATTAGGTCAGGAAATAGATTACGAGAGATAATTAGCAAATAGAATGTAAAAACAAACCATTGTTTAGCTTAGAGATGAAATAGTTTTAAGAAAAGGAATGTGCATTTGGAATTCTGTTATGAAATTGAAGTGAAGAATGCAACTATAAGATAATTTAATAAACATGGTTTTAACATATTGGAAATAAAGGTTACTGGAAATATAGGTTAAAATTCCTTTTGTAAACAATGGAAAAGGTTTTGGACACGCATTTTCAGAACACATGAAAGAAGATACATGTTTTAACATGTGTATGACGTCATGGAAAATAGGAAGTTCTCGATATAGTTAGAAACTTAAGAGAGAAGCAGAGAGAGCCTGAGGGCGAGAGACGACAGTCTGGAGTTGAGAGATTGAAAGTCGAACGTCTAGAAGCGAGGCGGTCACCTTTGAAACATAGAATGTAAAACTTTGAATTCCTGACTAAGAAAGCCACCGACCGCTCGAAGAAGAAATAAACCCATCATGTGCTTTTATAAACGCTATCTGTGTGTTTTAATTCTACCAAAAGGTAAAGTGAAATTGTCATTATATGTCTTATATATCCTGTGTTTTAAAATGTCTTCACATACACAATTTCTCTACATTTCATATCTATAATGTGAACACTGTCTCAACACTGTCTCCTCAGTCTAAGAGCTTCTATTACACTTCTAAGTATAAACATTATACATATATATGAATCTCTTCATAACACGAACACAAAACGCAACATCTCTCTTAATAAGACTCTCTAAGACTGACTTTTAACAACAATAACAATAACTACAAACAACAATAACAAGAATAATACTGAAACCTTTGTATAACATTCAGCTACAGATTGGAGGTCATCCCGTAGTGTCTCTTCTATTTCCTTAGTATGGGTCTATATGTGTTCCCTTGTGTTAGTTATAGAGAGTGCTGTCAACAGTAAATATACCCATATCAGAAACAATTTTATCGGGGCGATCGATTTTTTTTAAATGTGACCCCTATTATTACCCCTTAAAATTTATTGTTTTGGGCTTACATCAAGTTATTAAGTTAATACTATGTCCAATGAACCTATATCAAGAATTCCAAGTGTTTTGACCCAAAATTATTGGAGGAGATGGGTAGCGAAAGCAAAGATCAAATCGTTGAACTTTGACCGTTTAATCGCTAAATTTCTAGCCGAAAACCGATCACACCGATTTTCCCAAATCTCAAAACCCTCTATCTCAAATCTCGAGTCTGTAGACTTTTAGATAACAGAGTTATTGCGTAGGGAAACGTACACACACAGACACACACAGAGATACACAGACAGAAAGAAATACAGACACGTTACACACACCCACACCCACACACACATATATATATATATATATATATATATATATATATATATATATATATATATAGAGAGAGAGAGAGAGAGAGAGAGAGATCGACGAATAGATTAAACAAAAATATATACTAATACATAAATATATATGGAACATTTTTATTTTGTTTACTGTAAAGATTTTAGTATGCACGTATAAGTCATGTAGTATATCTGCATGAATATAATTACACGTAATAGTTATTGCTAGATCATTAGCCCATAAGAAAACCGAAAAAATCTAATACGGAATTAATTAAAATGAATGTTTAAATGAATATGGAAATTAGCTAGATCTTTTGTTAGTGAATGCATATCCACAACCCATATATAAGAACATTGTAATTTCTTTTTAAATAAATAGAAAAAAATGATTTTAATATGAATATCCATACACACAAGATAAAAATTATAGGAGTATAACCTAGCATTTCAGGCTGGCTTTGCCCGGGTGTTTGGAAATGTATGTTGAGTAAAAAAAGAGGTCACATTTTTATCTTTGATCTCTATTATGACCACATAACAAATATTGTTTTAGGCTCAAATAAAATAATTACGTTAGATCAAGAATCAAGGAATGTACATCTAGAATTTCACGTGTTTAGCTAAAAAAAATGTTGGAGGAGTTTGGTAGAGTACGCAAAGGTCAAATGGTTGAACTTTGACACCCTAATAGCCAAATTTATGGCCGAACACTGATTACAAATATGTGCCCACATCTCAGTACCCTGTATACAAAATTTCGCGTCTGTAGACATTAAATTGGCAGAGTAATTACGTAGTGAATGTACACATACACACATTAATGTTATAAGCCAATTTTTCGATATTTGTCGTATAAAAGGTCGAACTTTAAAACGATACTCATGTTGGTAAAATCCGTCGCCTCTATTGAAAGTTTAAGGCAGACATGCAAACAGCATACACACATTTATATATTGTTAACTAAAAATTTTCGACCCAAACTGATGATAAAGCTTGCCTTATCTCTGAATAACTTTTATGTAAAATTTCAAATATTTAGACCAGAAATTGTCTGAGTAATTTCAAAGAGACCGCAGAGGTCATTTAAAAAAAAAAAACTTTGACCACTATTATACTCCCTTAAAATGTATGGTTTTGGGTCCAAATCAAGTTTTTTTTAAGTTAGATCAATGTCCAAGGAACCTATACCTAAATTAAATTATTAAAGTTCGTAGACCCAAAATTGTCGGAGGAGTTTGGTAGAGTTCTCAAAGGTCAAATCGTTGAATTTGACCCTTTACTCACCAGATTTCTGGCCAAAAACCGACCACATAAATTTTCCCGAATCTCAGTGCACTATATATCAAATTTCGAGCTTGTAGACTAAAAATTGACAGAGTTATTGCGTAGGGAAATGTACACAGACACACAGATACACAGATACACGCACTGGCTCTTTCACTTTTATATATATATATATATATATATATATATATATATATATATATATAGAGAGAGAGAGAGAGAGAGAGAGAGAGAGAGAGAGACTAGCATTTGAACCCGGCGTTGCCCGGGTGTTTTGAGGTGTATGCTGAGCAAAAGGAAAAGGTCATTTTTTATAATTTTGACCCATATTATGACCCTTTAACATTTATTGTTTTGTGCTGAAATCAAGTTATTAAGTTAGATCCTTGTCCAAAGAATCTCCATATAAAATTCCAAATGCTTAGACCCAAAATTGTCGGAGGGGGTAGGTAGAGTTCTTAAAGGTCAGAATGTTTAACTTTGACCCCTTTACCGTGAAATGTCTAGCTGAACACTGATTACAAATATTTTCCTAAATCTCCGTATCCTGTATATCAAATTGCGAGTCTGTAGACTGGAAATTGACTGAGTTATTGCATAGGGAAATGTACACATACACACAAAAACACACAGACACGTTCAGTTTATAGTTATACTAGAATTTCAGCCCGGTGTTTTCCGGGTGTTTGGAGGTGTATGTTGAGCAAAAAAAAAGGTCAATTTTAAAAATGTGACCCACTATTATGTCCCCTTAACATTTATAATTTTGGGCTCACATCAAGTTATTAAGTTAGAGCAATGTCCAGGGACTCGACATCTAAAATTTCAAGTGTTTAGGCCCAAAATTGGCGGAGGAGTTTGGTTTAATTCTCAAAGGACAAATCGTTGAACTTTGACCCCTTAATAGCCAAATTTCTGGCCGAAAACTGATTACAAACATTTTCGAAAAATCTCAGTACGTTTTATATCACATTTTAGTCTGTATACTGAGAATTTACAAAGTTATTGCGTAGGGCAATGTAGGCACTCACACAGACACCCACAGAGCCACGTTCACTTTTATCTATATAGTGATATATGCGTATGTGTGAATATATGTATGTGTATATATATGCATATATGTATGTATATATATGAGTATGTGTATGCATATATAAGTGTATGTGTGTGTAAATGTGTATGTATCATCTAGTTTCCATTGTGTGTGCATGTGCGTTTTTAATGGGTGACTGAATACATGTATGCATATAGGTTTAAATTGAGAATCGACCTTATATCTATCTATATAGATATCCTGCCTCTACCTCCGTCTTACACGTACACATTGGAACACGCAATCAAGCACACACATGTGAAAGAAAAAAATCTCAGATCTTGACCCACACATATTCATACACACAGGACACACAGCTCTCGCCTTAATACACAAGCACACATTAATACACACATATACAAAAAAGAAAGACTATCATAAAATCCCATAAAATATTCATTAAATAAACTCCAAGCCTCCTCGCCCACGAAATGGACTTAACTCTAACTGGCTGAACTCATGATTAGCGCCCCAACTATTTGTGACCACAAGTCACAGATTGGCATTTCTCTGAAAAAACACCATGCAATAGATAAAATGTTTTCCAAACCTTACATGATAAACTTGTACTAAAACATTTACATAGAAATATCTTCAGAGAGCTGGAAAAGGCTCGACGCATTATAAAAATATTTTTAAATATTAAAAAGTGGTGAAAGTCTGAAAAACTACAATTGTTGAGTACTACATTTTAAAATATAGATACTTTTATCTAGTTGGAACTACACAACCACCAATGTACATATATATATATATATATATATATATATATATATATATATATATATATATATATATATATATTCATATATATAGAATTGGACACGCATATATATATATGTATATATATATATATATATGTATATATATACATATATAAATATGGGTATGTATATATATTGGTGTATATATATATGTATATGATTATATGTATTTATATATATATATATATGTATATATATATATATATATACACAGGCATATATATGTCTGTATATGTGCATCTATATGTCAGGTCAAGTTATATGCTACTGGTATCATGTAAGCCAGTTCAATTACCTCATGGTCGGGTTACTGGCGACTAAACTGGTTCCCCCACCAGACTTGTTTGGTAAGGAGGGTGGCTACTCTCCCTGAAGGATTAAAACCAAGAACTTCCAAAGGGCGAATGAACCATTTTAACGGGGTAAACCGTAACTAGCACCGTGTGCATTTGTGTGTATGTATGTGTGTGTGTCGGTGGAGAGGGCTCCCGTAAGCTGTGGTGAAGACAACCTTTCTAGGAGAAGCAGATCTTTGATTTTAAAAACCAGATATCGGGGGACCAGTACCCGCATAAAGCTGGTCTGCAGTTTAAATTGTTGATGATATCTTACTCTTGCTTGTTGCTGGATTTCAACATTTTGAACCGAGAGAGAGAGAGAGAGAGAGAGAGAGAGAGAGAGAGAGAGAGAGAGAGAGAGAGAGAGACTTAGCTGTCGTCCAAAGCGAAGACTCTGTAACATCATCTGTGTACAGATACTCCCTCAGGCATTTGTCAATTAAAATTACTCTGTGGCGATAGAAGTCATTTTGGGCTCATCCAATGTAAGTGCCTGAGAGAGTAGCAATCGTTTAACAAGACGTTGCAATCATCATATATGTATGTATGTATATATATATATATATATATATATATATATATATATATATATATATATATATGTATATGCATATATATATGTATATGCACATATATTTATTAGTATATATATTTATATAAATGTATGAACATATGTATATATATGTATATGTATATGTGTGTATATATATGCATATATCCTATATATATAAATATATATATATATATATATATATATATATATATATATGCATATACTAGCAGGCTACTACTCCTTGACTTGTCGCTACAGACGTCTACATATATAATTTTCATTAATACAGAACTCGTATTTACTATAAATACACATTCCATAGGTATAATTAAGCTCAAGGTAACATAATTTTTTTAAAATATGAAGTAAAGATAATAATGGTAGTAATTGATGCCTGGGCCTTCCCCTCTCAATTTTTTTAAACAGTTAATTGTAAGTAAGTAAAATTATTTCAGCTGAGATCGAAACCAACAGCTTTAACCCACAGTCAATTACGATTACAATTAGTCACATTTTACAGTATCTTTATAAGTGTATTTAAACTGAATTATTTCATAAGTAATTCTCCAACGATTCCCGCATGCCTATTCGTCAGAGTTTACAAATATGACATATGGAATATATAAAATATTCCGGTTAACATAATTTTCCTAACTACAAAAGTAAAATAATAATAATAATAATAATAATAATAATAATAATAATAATAATAATAATTATAATAATGCGAATCTAGTAACGATACGTCCTAAAATATGATAATTAGAAAATAATAAAAAACAATAGCAGCAAACTTCGAATCATAGCAGTGCTTTTGATTTAATTTCAAACTTAACAGGATTGAAAAGATATTATTCATCCCGATAGGTATAAAGCGGTAATATTTAATAATAATTAATTGTAACATTAAGAATACATTGTATGGGTATATAGATGATAAATTACAATGAAAAGTAAACGCCATGGTTTAACGCTCTGGTTTCCATGCATGTGAAACGGATATAGCCAATAAATTCTACCACAGAATTTAAAAGAAAACACGATAATACATCTACTATATAATAAAAATGGAACAAACGCATCGGACTCTCTTATGATGAATACTAAAATACAATAACTATCAATTCATAGACAAAAGTAAATCATACGATAAAAATCTTAACTAATCAAACATGTAAGTAAAAAAAAAGCAAAAAAAACACATCTGGAAACATGTCTTATATTTTTATATCGTCTTATTGATTTGCTTTTGACTCAATCTCATTGAGAATGATTAATTTCCAATTCTCAAACTAAATTCCTTTTCATATTAAATGTCCGAATTATAAGCAATCATATTGGAAGCTGGATTTAACGTAATTATACTGATTACCCATGTGAACTGCAACCGTATTACTCATCAACTTACGTAGTTGCTTCAATGAAGATTGCGAACAGAAAAAATGGACATATAATCATTACAACAACTAAGAAAAGCATATAGTATCTAAAGCGTCTACCTGATTGCTGCACGGTATATTCTTTCACAAACAGACAAGCATAAAAATTGTACTATATGATATTATATTAGGCTTCTTAATCGTTAATTGCAATGATTGAATATTAATATTTCGACCATTTTTCTAATTCAAAAACGTCTATTTAAATGTAGATTTTATTAAACAATTCTAAAAAAATGTATTTACAGAAATCGAAACTTGCAATTAAATATAACGTTCGCCTACAATAAGTAATAATTCAAAGATCATGTTTTAAGAAGACATTCCTCTAATTTTAAGACTGTTTCAGTGAAATGTCGAATTCGATGATATACATACAAATATACATATATATGCATACGCATATAGTGATAGACTCTCCCGTCAATTTCGATATATAAGCTGCTGTTACTACAAACAGGATGCTCAATAATCATTACAGATGATTGTTTTAGAGTGGATAAGGCTTTGAGTAAAGCCAAATACACATTTTACTATCACTGCTAATCTTTGTCGGTACCGATGACTGTTACAGTACAGAGTATACAGTAGACCCGGGTTTTTACATCAGAGTTTTCTACTACTAGTGTTACGTAAAAAAATCCGCATGTGTTGTGTTTTTATACTCTAAATCGTATTCATTATTACTAGCTTAATTGCCATATATATTTTGATAAATTACTGCTATATATATATATATATATATATATATATATATATATATATATATATACTTGTTTATTGTTATATAAACATGCTCACATCCCGCTGCTACAAATAGCCACTTGTTTCAATCAAACAACAGATATCATCAGGCAGCGACTATACTATTCAAAAGTTCAATGAATAATAAAGGTTATTCATTGAACTTTTGAATAGTGAAGTCGCTGCCTGATGATATCTGTTGTTTGATTGAAACAAGTGGCTATTTGTAGCAGCGGGATGTGAGCATGTTTATATAACAATAAACAAGTATTATCAGCTCTTTTTATTGAGCACTATATAACAACCTCGTTGAATTCATTAGTCCATTACTTTTGAATATAAAAAAACCCGAGTATATATATATATGTATATATATATATATATATATATATATATATATATATATATATATATACGCTGTGTACGTATATAACAGACTATTTAACGGTCACTGGTCCTCAGATAACTATGTAATGTATATTTTAACGACCTGTGACTCGACTAATGCATATAGACATGACGACATAGATATCTGCTGCTGACCGCTCATGAGGGATTCACTGACTGTCCTTGAATAGCTGGAACCTGCTACAATATATGTTTTTATTTAGTTTACCTACACATAATCATACACCTCTCATCCATCGAAGAGAATGTGAGTCTAAAATCCATGTAATTCATTCATGTGCCAATGAGTTGCCTTGCTTTTCTATTTCACCCGTGAAATTCTTTTCATTTTTAGCCTCAATTTATTAGAGTATGGACGAGCTCTTCTAGGGCAAATGTTCGATAGCATGCACTTTTTGCTCTATTGTTTCGTTTCATATAAACTGACGTAATCTTTTTTTTATTTTCTGAATGTGGTAATTGAATAGTTGAGCTTATTTTATTTTTCTTATGTACTCGTTGTTCTGACTATACGCTATTTCACTTTCATTTATTTATTTTACTTTAGCAAGTTTAAAGAGATACAGGGGCTCCCTCCTGGATTTTATTTCGATTTACATTTATATCCAAGGGCTCTTTTAAGAATAGATGCTGTTCCTTTTATGCCTTTTATGTGTATTTCGATACAGCTTTGTCTGCCAGAGGTTGCTTTTAATTATTTCTGAATATATTTTTATGAAGGCAGTTGCTCCTATTACAACCGGTATAATGTTTATTTCTTTCAGAGGTCATGTCGTTTTTTGGTCATTTTCTTATGTTCTAATATTTTGTTGTCTTCTGTTCAGCTCTTTTCAGGGCAAAATCATTTATACCCGTGATATCGATAGTGAGCGCATTTTTTTTCTTTTCGGGCTTGTTTCATATTACATTATCTGGCTTGATGGTGTTATCGTTTATGTATCTGCGCGCGGGTATGTCTTTGTTATAGAACAACGTTATTTTCTGTTGATGTTATCGGTAGGGCCATGTTCCCAGATATTTGACGATCTGCCAAGTTGCATCTCTCCACAGATCTTCCAGTTGGGGTATTTCCATACTTTGCTGTGACGTGCAGGTTAAAGGACATCTTACAATAAGATTTGGAATCCAGATATAAGTTGGCCAGAGCTCTCAATCGGTGAGTTGCAAAACCTGCATTAGCCATTTGTTTGTAGTCCAACTTTTCTTATCCATTTGTGAGTAAGCCCTGGTCTGGACTGGCTATAATATTTCTTCATAAAACAGAAGTCTCCCGCTATTGAACCTTTAGAGTGAAGCATACCCGTCCATATACTCCTAATTAAGCCCCTCAATGGACTTTCCTGCTCTTTTATCTCGTCCCTATCCTAGTTTCCATGTGTCTATTTTGATTTCGGTGTGTTTTTTTTTTTTTTGCTATCCCTGTTGCTGGTTCATCATATACCACGGTAGTATTTTGCAGTATAACACCCCAAAGTTTACAGCAAGCTTTGTGATAGAGGTTTGTTGAGGCAGACGTTCATGGTGCCCCCTTACTATTTCTATTGCCATATCTGTTGAAGTTTTATATATTGCACACGGTTAATATGGTGGCACGATATGCATGGTGTATTTTAATGAGACCAAGACAACCCTCTTTTCGTGATAGTTATATGTTGGTTTCGGTATATTATTTTATGTAAGGTTAGGAGTTCCATGGTCTTTTTATCTAGCCTATTGATATTGCATTGGATACAGTCTATAATACAATACCAATATTAAATGACAGAGATTGCAATCTGATTTGTAGCAGTTATTTTGTTTTGAGGCCATAATTCAAATTTGAGGATTTTAAAGACGTTCTGTGTATTCTTGCACCACCGTATTTCTCATTTGGTATGCTCCACATTAACGTTTGCCTCTATGCTGAGATAATCATATAGGGCATTTACTCCTCGATCTACAATAAAACCGTCATTAAACCGAATATGTTGGATGTTGTCTTTTCCCTTTTTTAAAATGTGCATTTAGCGCATTTGTCAAATTTAGGCAGACGTCGTCTGTGAAAGTTTTATTGTTTCTATAAGGGAGACAAGCTCGTTTTCTGTCCCTGCATCGAGTTATAGATCGTCCATAAGAGGCAAATGCTTCGCTCTTTTAACTTTTTTCTTTTTTTCCTGTCTTTACGAAGACAGTGTCAAGGATAACATTTTAAGGAGCTTGCTCAGTGGGTCAATTGTAAGTCAGCAGAGCAATAGAAACAGGATATCCCCTTTGAATATATCTAGCTGAACAGCGATATTTGACTTCTGTATTGTCCCTTTTATGTGACGTAGAGCAACTGAGGTTTCCCACATGGTAATTTTTGTGAGGAATGTCTATATGCTTTCATGGTATTATACATCTCCATACATCGTAGTATCTAAGAGTGAAGTACACTATCAAATGCATTTATACAGTCAATCCAAACCATTGGCAAGTTCCTCTGACGCTTTTTGCAGTCCTCAATGATTGTTTTATTAAGTAGGAGTTGGTTTCATGTACCCAGTTTATTCCTCGTCAAACCCTTTGGTTCTTTTCCGACGTACTCGCCATCAATAAGGTGTGGGTAGGTTGCACCTGCAATTATTCTTGTAAGCCAGTTTTATGTGGTTAAGAGGCAGCAAATACGTCTGTATTTATTAGGAAAATGGGTGTTTTGGCTCTTGGGTCTCAGAGTCGTTTTATCAAACAGGAGTTGTGAATGTTTAGATTATCGAACTTAAATTTCAAATTAGACATAATCTACACGAGTATTTAAAATTTCTACATATACTTGTCTCTGCTAGAATTTTATTGTGTCACCAGTTCTTTTGATCTCTAGTAGTTGATCGCTAGTAACGTTTGTATTTGCTGTTTTAATATCTAATATTCTAATCTTTTCTTCGCATCTAGTACTTCATATTTAAGGTAAACTTCGCAAATATTACTGCTTTGGAAGCAATGTTTTTCATTGAGCATTTCTACAGGATAACCTTACTCGTTATTATTCACACTCTATTTCCCTTTGAATGATTGTTATTTTTGTTTAGATTATAGTTATTTTTACTGTTTCTTTTTTGTTGGTTTAAGTGATAATTCTAATGTTGCTTTACATTTTATTATAGTTGGTTCATTGTTTTATCAACTGCTCCAATTTACAAATTTGTCATTACATTATTTTAATGTCAGCTCTGTTTTACTGGCAACTATATTGCAATTTAACTTTGTTGTTTATTAAAAATATTACGCAAGATATTTATTACTATGAAGTGTTCTTTATATATATAAACATATATCTTACAAAGATAAGGTGTGAAACTTTAATAATATTGCGGCGTATACAATCTTATATAAGAGAACTTCTAGTTTTGATTTTATTACAACTATTGATGTTTAGTTGCTTATGCTTAATTTCAATATTATTCCACTCAATTTTTAACTATATTTTGAATGTCGCTTGATTTATTAAATAAATGTCCGTTGATAATAATTCAACCAGTAGTTTTCTGGGTCTGTTTACTGAATGATTTGAGTATGATTTAATTTGGGATTTACATATATCAGATTTGCAGTAGCATTAATGAGACTAATCCAAGTTGCATTCAGTACGTTTTCAGACTTTAGTCTACAGCCAAAAAAAAAAACATTGTCACAACCCTTGAAAATTCAGTATCTTATTGTTATACATCTTATGAGATGACTGATCATTTCTTTTCAGTTTAAATTCGAACAAACAGCTACATCGGAAGTTGGCATACGCCCTACTAAAGTTTGGTTGTCAAAATACAATCCAAATTTGATGACATTTCGTAAGAATTCTATGCAATACTAATTTGTTTTAAACATGCCCAAAATGCAACATGCACCTATAAAATACTTCAGACGGCTTGCATAAATCGACCATTAGTTTTTCAATTTACGTAAGAGATTCAAGGAAGACCGGGAGTCTGTGAGAGAAAATGAGATGTGTGAGAGCAGTTAGGACGTCAGAACATCAGATTTGATTGACTAAATAGAGAATTTCATGCATTAGATCGTCGAGTGTCTATATGTATCCTTATTGGTTATTAGAATGGTACAAGAAATGTATTGCAATCGTATGAGATAACTTCGAAATGGTTTAGAGTACATACATGTACTATTAATAAAAGTGATCATAAAAAAGCCAGACAAATGATTGAAGGCACCTCGGAATTATTTATTCTTGTTTGTGAATTGGCATCTAAGAAATTAGTTATGTTATGTAAGTTAGCATCTAAGAAATAAGTTATTTTATTAGAACGCCTATTTTAAAGCGTATGTTTTTCTTATACATTTCTACGTGTAGTACATTCTTAACGATTTCTACTTGACTTCATTAGAATCGTTATCTAAAGTCCGTCCATCGTCGTATGTACATGGGCCTACGTCGAGTATTAAATTTAATAGCGAATGTATATAAGTAAATGGCGCTTGCAGATCCGATGTTTAATAGATCTATCAACATTTTATACCCTTATTTCCAAACCACACGTTTCTACATATAAATGAGTAACTGAAGCTGACTGGAACGATGTGATATCAAACACACTAAAGAAAGAAATTTTATGTGTAGCTGTGCCTACAGAAGCGAATGCTCTTTCTCATATAAAGGACACTGTGCAGCACTTTACTATGTATACATAAACTGCATTGCTCGCACCTTTACATGCTAAAATAATACTAATTTTTCTGCATAAATAGTGTGTCGTGACAGTCTAATATAATTGCCTTAAAAAGTCATCCATTTTGGTATTAGTTAAATTTTTGCTTATTTATTATCTTCCAGTATTAAAATAAGTTATCAAAATGTAATGTGACCGACACGCGACTGCTAATATCTTAGCATGCTGGCCCTACTTCGTATCTGCTGATACTTTCTACGCACCTACACGCATTATCTTAAAAAGTCGAAAATAAACACAGTCGTAGTAGGTAAATGCCAGGTATGGAAAGTATTACACTGTGTCGAAAATGAGAAGAGTATTATTTTTTTAATATAGAAGACTCATTAAATATTTATATTATAAAAATATTATAAATAATTAAAATATCGTTTTCCTTTTTTCACAGGATTTAATATTAAAACATTGTAAAACCAAGACAAAATGGTTACTTTTTAACAGAAAATAATGCAAGCTTGTCAGCACTGCGTAATGATGCACCCAATTCAATTAGTTGTACAATTAGTTTCTCAAAAAGGATTCCATAACAAAATTCATATCCATTAAACAATTTATCCTTGTGCCTTTATATAGTTGTTATAATCCGGTGATTTTTACTTATTTGATAACTTTAATGGAAAAGTTATATATTTAATTATGCCCTTTTCATCGGTTTTTGTTTTTTGTTTTATGTTTTAATATTTCGCTGTTTTACGTATACAGATGTCAATTTCAAGCGCTTTAAATTTTAATCAACTTAATAGTGCACTAATTTAAACGAATAATTAGATTTACGGTGTTTGCATATTAATTTCATTTGTTTTAATTTAAGAAATGCAATTAAATAATAAACGAGCTCTGAAAAAGTGTGTTTCTCTTATTGTACACAAGATTAAATATATTTACATTAAGATAAAAAATATCGTGTTTTATAGTGAGCCACTTTTATATATATATGCATATATATATATATATGTGCATATATATATATATATATATATATATATATATATATATATATATATATATATATATATTTAACACAACTTGAGAGCGCTTATGCGTACGTACGGTATGTGTTTAAATGGATTCGACCATCTGATTTATCGGTATATATGTAAATTATATCGACCGATTTTATTTGTTTTAATATTTTAAAAATCAACTGTTTACGTAACTCGTCCAAATGTACAAATAATTATATAGATCACAAATTATATTGTAAAATATGTATATGTAATTTCACATTCAAAACCTATAAAATGTGAATTTGTTCTTAGATTATTTTGTTGGTTAACATTCACCAAGCGAGTTAAAAATTCTACTTATAAGATACCGACATGAGTTTTAGTGTTATAAAGACTACACCATGTGTAGTGTAGAAGTTATTTTCCGCAGTTATACTTTGTGGCGGTTTTCTTGATTGATGTTAATCGATAAACAATATCGCATGAGAGCACGTCGCATATATTGCTCGATTTCCACAAACGCATCTCAGTATTTCTTGCGTTCAGATGAATTTCGCTAGTTAAATGATTGCGAGGCTCATGTATACTACATTATTTATATGAGTTATTTTTTTTACACAGTGGTCACCACTTATCAAGGTCCGGAAGCCACTCAGGTATAACGGCAATTGCAAATAGAGTACGGTAGTGTGGGGATTAATGAAGTGTTTACTTCAGGGGGCGGTTCATTAGGAATTTGTTTACGTTGGACTTGAACACATCCAGGGTGTAGTCAGGTAGGAAGAAAGCAAACACGACAGAGTTCCACAGGCATACAGTTCTAAGAAAGAAGCTTTGTTCATGGAATCCACGTTTTGATTTAGGGACAGATAAAGAGTGGGGGAAATTTTTGACAATGGCTTCAGCTAGACGGGTGTTTTTCGTACAAGATTGGCGAGGGAGGACGAAAGATTGGAGTTAAGACAAGCAACTGCCATGGAAATAACGATAAAACAAATACAGGCTCACAACGTGTCTTCTGTGGGAGAGAGGTTGAAGGGAAGAGAAAAGGGCATCCCCCACTAAGCCATGAAGTCTATTTTCTACTTGGCCAAGGCAGGATAGGTTGTTTTTAGCAGCTCCTGCCAAGATATGGCAGCAGTACTCCATCCTTGGGCGTACTTGGCTTTTACATAGATAGAGAATTGCATCAGTAGTGAGGTATCTTCTGGAGCAATAGAAGGATCCCACCATCTTTCCTGAGACCTTGGCAACAGACTTGATGTACGTGTTCCATTTCAAATCAGGAGTAAAGGACACACCCAAAAGATTGTCAAAACATGGGGCTTTTCCAAGACGATAGTCATCTATTTCAATTGATGCCAGATGGGGATCAGAGCGTTGATGATGTAAAGATAGGAGTTTGGTTTTAGATGCATTAAAGGTAACCAGCCACATCTTCACCCACTGAACCACATGCTCGAGATCAGAGGAGAGAGAATCAGAGAGAACTTTCTCATTTACAGCCTTTGATGTGTTGCCGTACATGGTCCTGTCATCAGCATAGATGTACAACGAATGATTTAAGTATGTGTTTAAGGAGATCATTGATGGAGATCAGGAAGAGAATCTGGCCCAGGATTGAACTTTGAGGGACTCCAGCATTAATACTGCAGGCCTCTGATTTTTGTCTATCGACCACTACTCTTATGAACCTATCGAAGAGAAATGATTTAATGATTGAGAAAACATTTCGAGTGATACCGTAGCTGGAAATCTTGTGAAGTAGGCCCTTATGCCATACCTTATCGAAGGCTTTTGATATGGTAAGAGTAATTGCCTTAGAAAGGAAGCCTTTGTCAAGAGATTCACTAATCTTATGAGATATAACCGTTCTCACATCTGCGGTAGATCTTGCAGAGCGGAAACCATATTGTGTGTAACTAAGAAGGTTTTTTCTGCTGAGGTGGTTGACTATTTCTCTATTTAATATGGATTTCAGCAGCTTTCCCATGACACACAGGAGACTTATTGTTCTGTACTGAGAGGGATATGACTTATCACCTGAATTCTTAAATGCAGGGCATACTGATGAGGTTTTCCAGGGAGTCGAAAAGCACTTCTCCTTAAGGCAGCGCTTAAACAGTTTCGTAAGTATGGGAGCAAGTTCTGTTTGAAGCTTTTTTAACACTATAATTGGGATGCCGTCAGGGGCAGTTTCTTTACTGGAATCAAGGTTCTTGATTAGCTTGGCGATCTCATGCACAGACAGTTGTATGTTACCTAGCGTGTTCTGTGTTATAGTAGGAAATATGGCGAGTTTATGGCCTTCGTCGCATAGGGTAGAATTAGCTGCAAAGTTCTTTGCAAATAGTTTGGTTTTGTCTGATGCTGACGAGATGACCTCTTGTCCATTGATAATGGTTCGGATAGAACGCACACTTCTGTTCAGGATCCTATGTGTTATTAACTTGTAGGAACCAGGCCGCTGATCAGCTACTTTGGATTTAACAGACTGGGCATATAACTCGTTTGCATTTTTTATTACTCTTTTACAGTGGTTGCTGGCGCTCCTGAAAGCAGCTGTAGTCTCAGTGCAGCTATTATGTTTGTAGTTATGGAAAAAGTAATTTTGTGCGCGACAGCAGCAGCACAGTCTGGCTGCTAGGTTTTTGTTGGAATTTTTTAGATGGTATGAATCGGTCTATGCCTACAATTAACCATTCGATCAGATCTGATACTATATCATTTGGTACTTACGATGTTGTCATATATTGAAATTATGTACACATCATCTTAAATGTAAGTGTTCACCCCCCAAAAAAGGCACCGTACTACTTTGAAGTATGAGGCTACTATCGGGGGGCATACGTTGCAAGGATATTAAGACAGTAGATGTTTAGCAAGATGTCTGTTCGCATTATACGTGAACTTCTGCATGTCAGTACAGTTGGGGAAGTACACCCCTGGAAGGAGGTACCAAAATCTAGCAGTTCTGGAGAAGAGACCATGTTAGAAGAATGCTTTCTCACACCTGAGGATCTCTACTGTGCTAGGGTGGGATTTAAGTGCGTGTCGGTTTTGTCGGGGGTATTTACGTCGAGAGAATACAGGCGTTTTAGTTCGTCAAAGCAACCACTATAAAAATATTTGTAGAACAGACAAAGGGATGCAACATTTCGTCGAGGGGGCGGAGGCTGAGTCTTAGATGAATGTTCAGGAACTAGCAGTTTGGCAATTCTGTTTTGAATCCTGTCCAGAAGTTAGATACTAGCAGATGATGACCCATCGCAAATGTGACAACAAGACTAATGCATGTAAGTCTTCAGCTAAACAACATTTACCGAAGATTTAAGTAGATTTCTAATAGAAAATAGTGTCGTGCTAAAATGTTATATGTTAAAGTGCAAAAAACTGTGTTTTTCTATGGGAAAATGTCATATGTGGCGTTGGGTTATTGAAGTAGAGGATACTTCCAGGCGTAAGTTGCTTTCTAGCACGGTAGGGAGAGTCCACTTCTTCGCAGCAGCCTTGGCAAAGCTCTACATATATCTGATACAGCTCGTGTAATCTGTGAACGTAAATACGAGGAGTTTAAAAGAAGTATATTTAGGTAATGCTTTGGACCATTGCTATTGGTGTTAGAGAAGTTTTCTTGTAATTATTGAAGGGCATAAGCTTAGTCTTGGCAGCATTGAATGTGACCATCCATTTTTTTCCTCATTATACTAGAGATTTATGGTCATCCTGCTATGGTTCCGCCAGTTACTATAATATGTGTTTATTTGTTTTCTCCTTGTGGATCAGTAAATATACCCATCTCAGTAACAATTTTATCAGGCAGATACTTTACAAATAATAGGAAAAATAAATGTTCAGGGATAGACCCATCAAGTACCCCGAATTTATATCATATTCTTTAAATGTACAACCGACGAGGACAACCTGGATGCTTTCCTTACTTAGGAACGATTTAATTACCTTATGTATTCTCCAAGTGGTATCATATGATCTGATTGTCCAAAGACTTAGATATATCTTGGGCTACCCCTCTATTCTGCCCTGCTATGCCAAGTGACTGGCATATAAGTTCAAAGATTACAGTTCGGCAATATGCTGTGGAACAAGCATGCCTTAATCCACATTGGTGGTCGGTCAGAAGTTTAGCAGCGGTGATAAACTAAGCTGAAGTCTTGATTAATTATGGACTAATATATTTTGGCAAAAGGTGAAAGGAGGCTAATAAACCGATGAATTAATTGGTCAGAATTATTGATAACGGGTACAACAGAAGCAGTTTACCAGCAGGTAGGAAAGCAAGATTGATTAATGCATTTGTTGTAAAGTTTAAAGAGTGATGGAGCAATCTCATCGGAACATTTCTTTAATAGCACACCCGGGATGAGATTAGGTCAACAGTCTTTCGACGTGTCTATGTTTTTACGATAACATGCGCATGAAAACGGGTGAATTCCAGATATTCGAGGTCTGTCCACAAGTCAGAGAAGGTGCAGTTTGCTGGATTCAATCAGGAATTTGAGGCAAACCGACTGGCAAGCATGTTAGTCTCCTCGATTTTTGTATTTGATATATATATTTTTAATAATCCCTTGAATATTTAAATGATTTTTTTATGCTGGCGTATTGCATAAACATTTTATTACGTTAAGTTTATATATATATATATATATATATATATATATATATATATATATATATATATATATATATATGTATATCCGAATTGTTTCAATATATGCTATAAAGAACACAGGAAAATAAAATATAAAAATACAAAAAACATCATTTTACCTACGTTATAGAAATAGATTATGTTTAATTCTTTAAATAACTGCTTAATCTTATATCGAAACACAGAATAAAACGCAATAGTTTACTTTATATATATATATATATATATATATATATATATATATATATATATATATGAAATATATCAATGTAGTTATATTCCAAAATCCTAATATATATTCTTCATGAAAACCAGCTTCATCGGTATGCTGAATATTTCGCTACATTACTTACAGATCCGTTTCGTCATGGAGAAACAAACGGTTATTAATATTATAGCCAATACTATCTTTTTCCGTGCATATTCCTTAAAAAAAATACAACATCTTAGCTTAGATAAAAAAAAAACATGTATGACAATATAATGCTTCAAGAAAAAAATATAAAATACTATGTTTTTATATTAAACACGATTGAGCATTTTAACAAAAAGGGTCAGTATATACAAAAAGTGAATTGTAATTGAATAAAAAACATTTTCCCAAAACAACACACATGCACAGACAGACAAACACACACACAAACACGTATACATATATATATATATATATATATATATGCATACATACACACATATATATATATATATTTATATATATATATATATATATATATATATATATATATATATATATATATATATATACGGTTTTTTCCTCAATATATATCTTTCGACAGCGAATAAGAAAAACTTCTGAATTTCCATCTTCTCTACTTTCGTTCACAGATTATTTAGAAATATACCGTTGGGAAGTTACATAACATTTAGACGAGTTTATTAGTGAATGTCGGCATTCTGATGGATGGCTTCCTTAACGGGGTCGAATATTGCATCGACCAGAAGGAAAATCTGTTCAAAATACTCGGTATTGCTACACTATCCCATCTCATCCACACGTTGCTTGGACGATCGTCTGACAGGTTTTATGAATTCAGCTCAGCTCATTCGTGGAAATTATTATTCACTGTCTTTCGCTTTCGGTCAGATTTCAGCAAGTTCTTTAAAGCGAATTTCATTGTTTCCGTGACCGGATGTGAATAAGACATTCCTTATATATTTCATCTTCCTCCCAGCTTTTACTGATTATACAATGTCATGAGTGTGAGAATCGCGGTCGAAAAGTGCTGTTTTCTCATATTATGCTGTTTTTTTTTTTTTAATTTAACCCCTAAATAAGTCAAATTGCCAGTAAAAAATGAGAGTCCGCAGTTACAAGTGGTCTCATTAAGGAGAAGATGTTAGAAAGTAAGTTGTTTGTGTGCATATATTTTAATTTGTGAATGCGGTATCGTCGGCAAAACCAAATAGCATGACACGAGTAGGGAATTTTCAAATAGATGATCGAAGGTATTTTCATAAAATGTTTGCGACATCTACAACGAGGAGATGAGATAACATGTATGCGTAATTCATTACCATGGTTATTCCTTATCCTCATTCAATTAATAGTCTCTTGATCTCATAAAACATTTCCTCGTAATAATTTTTCCCTTATTACAAAAAAAAATATATTTGAGTCCTTTACTTATGTAAATATATTATTAATGTTACTTATGTAAATATATTATTAATTTTACTTATGTAAATATTTTATTAATTTTACTTATTTTAATATATTATCAATTTTACTTATCTAAATATTTTATTAATTTTACTTATCTAAATATATTATTAATTTTACGTATCTAAATATATTATTATTTTTTCTTGTCTAAATATATTAGTAATTAATTACTTATCTAAATATATTATTAATTTTACTTATATAAATATCATTAATTTTATCTAAATATATTCTTAATTAATTACTTATTTAAATATAATATTAATTTTACTTATCTAAATATATTATTAATGTTACTTATCTAAATATATTTTTTTTATTTTACGCATATAAATATACTAGTAATGTTACTTATCTAAATATATAATTAATTTTACATATCTAAATATATTATTAATTTTACTGATCTAAATATATTATTAATTTTACTTATCTAAATATATTAGTAAGTTTACATATCTAAATATATTATTAATTAATTAATTATCTAAATATATTATTAATTTTACTTATCTAAATATATTATTAATTTTACATATCTATATATATTATTAATTTTATATATCTAAATATATTATTCATTTTACGTATCTAAATATATTATTCATTTTTGGGAAACATATTGAAATATATGTGCACGTTTTATTATTAAACCATATTTATATCGAAAGTAAAATAATGATATACTAGGTAAATTGTGTGGCTATATAACCGTGTATGTCTCTGAGATCACAATTTATAATATATACTCAACGAATGTTTGATTACTTCACGTTTGGTATATCAGATACTCAGACATTTGGGAACATGGTTAATCATTTTACATCCGAACTTAAGTGATCCTGTCGGGTCAAAATTAATAGCTAAGTCTCATCGGATCTTTATCCATTCCTCAACTATTTCACGATTCCGCATGCACAAATTGGTAAGAATAAGTTAGATATTAAAACACTTATTAAAACGGTGTCAATCTAGTTTAATTGTTATCGTACTTAATTCACTGTCTTTAGATTTTGGTTTCAATTTCTGCTCGTGTTGTTTTTTTACTTAAAGTAATTGTTTACAAGCATACATAAATCTCGCATGCATGTGTCTCAGTGTCTTTTATGGTACGCAATATACTAGGAAACATCGGGGACATCTTCCAGTGTATATATATATATATATATATATATATATATATATATATATTGAAATAAATAAATAAATATATATATATATATAATTATGCCATACCCTATCAAAAGCCTTAGATATATCTAGAGCTACCGCTCTGCCCTCCCCCGCTTTGTCCAGTGAATGGTATATACGTTCAGAGATAACAGTGAGGATGTCGGCTGTGGAACGGGATTGTCTAAATACATATTGTTTGTCAGTCAGAAGTTTAGCATTTTTAAGGTGCCGGGCTAGAGCATGGTTAATGATGGTCTCAAATATGTTGGCGAAAAGTGGGACGAGGCTAATGGGGCGATACTTTGATGGGCCAGTTCTTTTGCCAGAATTCTTGAATACTGGTACCACAGAACCAGTTTTCCAACAGCCCGGAAAGCATGATTCATTAAGGTATTTGTAGTATAGTTTGGAGAGAACTGGAGATACTTCGGCTGAGCACTTTTTTAATATCACAGCTAGGATGAGATCAGGTTCACATGCTTTTGAAGTGTCAAGGTTTTTTTTATCACAGCCTGTACCTGAGCAGGGGTGATTTTTAGATGGTCTTACGTGGCGTCTGTCCGCAAAGGAAAGTAAGGCAGGTGGTTGTTGGAAGGGCCCAGTGTGGAGTTCGAGGCAAAGCGGCTGGCAATCCTTGTCGGTTGCTCAGAAAACAACCTCGTGATTGTTGGTTAGTGGGGGAAATTGTTTATTGCCCATTATTTACTAAACTGTTGTCGATTTTCCAGGAATCCTGATTTCCTAAGTTTTGTGCTTCGATGCGTTTTCAGTGGTTAAAGTAAATTCTCTCTTAGCTGTCGCTATTTTTTTCTTAATGTTACTTCTAGCTACTATATATTTCTGTTTGTTTGAACTGTACTTATGTCGGTTAAAACTGCGGTATGCATGCTGCCTTTGAGCAATGGCAGTTGCGCAAGTCGAAGTAAACCATTGGGGAGAATGGGGCTAGCTATAAAATGCTCGCATGGGAACATGTGCTCCAATTGCTGTTTTTACCCATTCAGTGGTCTCATTTGCAGCAGAAAGAGAATAATATTTCCCCATGGATCATCTCTGAAAAGATCTATGGTGGCTTCCCAGTCAGTCTGTTTATAATATCTCGTTGTTTTGAGCACTGGCTCTCCAGTTTTGGGTCAAGAATTTAGGGTGATTTCTACCATTATCACTGCATGGTCAGCGTTCCCGAGTGGGCTGTCAGCATTTGTTCTCAAATACTCGGGAACTGTAGTCAAAAACAGATCTGGAAGTGATGTGTGTTGTTCTTGGTGGTCAGGAAAATGGGTTGGAAACGTAACTAATTGTGATAGGGAGTGAGATATAGAGAAATTATGTGTTGAGCTGCCCGCTGCATCTGTGTGAGTAGAGAATCCAAGCCAGTTTTTGTGGTGAACATTAAAGTCACCAAATGCATGTACTTAGGGAGAGAGAGAGAGAGAGAGAGAGAGAGAGAGAGAGAGAGAGAGAAAGAGAAAGATCGGGTACATGTAGTATATATATATATATATATATATATATATATATATATATACTAAAAGTATTCGATCTCTCTATCTCTTTCTGTGTATATATATATATATATATATATATATATATATATATATATATATATATATATATATATATATAGCGGGCATCCTTCAAACTGTTTTCTTCCATTAACTTTTAAACAGATCACAACCGACGTCGTCTCAGTACACATACGTTTTCTGTCGTATTGTTTTTATACATGTTTTATTTATCTGTTCATCATCACTATCGTCCTAAGCATCAAAACGGTTCCTTGTATGAATTTTTAACAGTAATGGAAACAGAGGTGTGCTCATAAAACCTATATTTTTTTTCGGATATGTATTGTTTTTTTTATGTATTAAATATTTAAATTGATTTTAGCATAAATAGGTAAAAGTTAATGAATTAAATTAATTTAACAACGTGTCATCACCGTCGTCCTCGTGATCGCTGTGGAGTTCTGCCACTATTTACGCTTCTTTAGGTTTGAGCTTTGCACAAACACCGCAACTCAGGACCGCCCATTTTACGTGTCGAGTGTGTTGTGTTTAGGTTTTATTTCTTGTTGGAGCTCTGATGAACAGCGTGTGTCCGGCGCTGTATAACAGAACCCTCAGTGCATTGTGGGCCAAGGTTTTTTAACCAAAGGCTAAGGATGAGGCAACCCTGACAGAAACATCCACAGAAGCTTAGGCCATGTCAGCTGCGGTATGCATGCCCCACTGGCATGTTGGATATGCTCTGGTACCGAGCAACCTAAGTCCCAGACAAATGGTAGATTATCTCACATTCGAAAAGTAGCACGACATCGAAATCTTTAAATATGTTCATGATACGCAATTTCAATGTAAGTTATATGCGTGAAATGTTGTAATATGTTTAGTTCCATTTTGTTGCAGATATGGACGAGCAAGAATGCGATATTGTAACATATTGGCGCGGCAATGCCGAAATATGTGATAGCTTATAATTATTATACTCTTTACTTATATTTGAAAAAAACAGAATATCAGAAAATGCTCTTATAGCAAAATAAATATTTACAGATACAATTATTTATGTTAACATAGTTTAATGTTACAACACAAAAAATAATTAAACAAATGCATCGATCATTTATGTCTGAGCTGGGGAACATACAGGCTATTAAGATAGATTAGCCTTTAGGAGATTAAATACAAGTATGGTTTTCTTAGTAAAATATCGGGAGTAAGAGAAAGTGTTGATACAGTCAGGGGATCAGACGACCATAGAAAGGGGTTCTCACCAAGTAGAGATAAAATGTCGAATGTAAAAATCGGGGACCAGATGTCTAGTAGCCCTATGGGACCAGCATCTGGGAAAAAGCTACATCGATTTTACAATTTTTAAATTTCAGCTTTTTGAGGATCCATCAAATAAAGACCAAAATGAATAAGCTATGTTCCTCCATAACAAATAACTGGGAAAAAGGACGAACACCCGAAAACATATTTCAAGGGCACTCAGAAAAACGTTTCGTATCAAACATATCAAAATGTGTTTTTTTTTATATGTACATGAAATAAATGAGCAAAATAATGTTCAAAAGACTTTGAAATAAAGAAATGAAGTAAAATACAATAAAAAAGATACATTTACGTAGTAAAATAAATAGTAACATGTTTAAATCTGCTAAAATTTTGTAGTTCATTCAATAATTTCCTACTGTGAAATACCAAATATCCGTTACAATATTAACTTTTAATTACAATCAAATCGATGTGCAATGCTAACAATGTTTAATTAATCTGTTATTATGTCTCGACCTAGTCGATCAATTCCCAATCGATTTCCTTTGTTTTCTTCTACAGAGGGTTTAAAGTTAATCGTTTTGTTTACCATTTTTATTTTTCAGACATTGGCCTTTATAGTCGACTATGTCTATAGGTTTCTGATCTTTGTGTACGTTACTAATATATATATATATATATATATATATATATGTATATATAAGCATTCTCACACACATAGACATACATAAATACATACATATATGCATATATATATTATATTATATCATATATATATATATATATATATATATATATATATATATATATATACTGTTCAGAAGAGAGATAGTATTAATTTACAGTTATACGCGCAACCAATTCTGAATTCTGTTGGTTTGTTTGTTTACGTCGGATAAATATTATCTGTTTTTTGTTTTTTTATATTTTATGCAAGCCTGTTTCCGGATGTGTGCTATTAAATGTATTATCTCCCTGATTGCTTTCCGTTTCATTATCAATGTTTCTCTTTGTTAAAGTTGTATTCTTTGTAATGTCAATATTATTTTTGTTACAATCATTATTACATTAATAAATAAATGAAATCAAATATAATATTCATAGTTAAGCAAGGGAAATGAATGCAACTTTTCAAATCAATTGCGAAACGAAAAGAACATTAGATAAAAAAGCAAGACATAATCCGTGTATTGTATCTCTGGGTAAATTTAATAAACACGAGAATTTGATCATTTTTTTAAATCTAATGGAATGTAAATTTTCTATAAATAATTGAGTTTCTTTAACTTCTAACATAAGGAAACAAACGTTTTCCAATGTCCAATTTTCTGTTACATGTTAATCTGGAAGAGAAATTAACGCTATCATAATTGACTATACATATACCCACACGCATATCTATCTATCTATATATATATATATATATATATATATATATATATATATATATATATATATATATATATGTATGTATAACGTATGGTTTACTACTATAAGATATTGTTATTAAATAAAAATATTTACATTATTATTAATTAATCTATTTTTTTTATATAATGTATAAAAGCTTCTATTGATAAAGTCTAATAGTTTTATTTGAAGGGACGTCTTATAATTCAAATTATGAGCATAACTTTAATGCCATGTTTATTTACGCCCGATTATCTTTTTAGATTAGATAACATGGTTTAACTTATCTAATTTGAGGGTGGTTTATAGACGAACTTGAAAGAAAATCGACTGGATAGTGCATTATATATATGGGTTTATGTGTTTGTGCGTGTGTATAATGGACAACATATATATATATATATATGTATGTGTGTATATATGTATATATATATATATATACATTGGACTATATAAATATATATATATATAATGCAGTATATATGATGGACTATATATATATACAAGAAGTATATATATATATATATATATATATATATATATATATATATATATATATATATATATAAGAAGCCAGTTATTAATGTTCTTTTGCTCTTTTTGTGAATTGCTGTGGATTCGAACATTAAAATATACTGTTTTCAAGCATACACCAAACTTAAAAATATTATATACTTATGCAGACACTGAGTTTTATTTATTTTTATGACTAAGCTGCCTTGAAAAATCAAATGTTAATAAATCTACATTTTTTTAATAGATAGACACACATAATAAAATTATTGGACCGACCTTATTTTTTTTATTGTCATTGTAGGCGGTGACACACACCCGAAAAATGAATTTCAAAGCTGATCTCCTGATTTTTATACCAACTGAAATTAATTCGACCCCCTTTAAGTAATTGGACAGAAGTCACGTAGTCTCATTGTAAAGACAGACACACCACATGCTACTAAAAGATTGTTGGATTGACCACACCTAGCGATGATGATTCCAGACTTTACATAATTATTAACTCAAAATTATACATGATCTTCATTGATGGTGACACTAATATTGTTTTTATCGTATGTTATTCTATTAACATCCACAACGTTGTAGCTGTTGTCTCTTTCTAACGTATTAAAGGAAAATATTTTAGAAGAGAATGAGTTAAAGATGATTGTCTTGTGATGCAAATGAAATGCATTTAAAGCAACCTTATATAATTTAAATAATATTTACATATTACATTTACGCTAAGTGAATAAAGCATTCCATACAATGATTCGATGAGCTTAATTTCATATAAGGTAATTTGATCTCGTCAGGTAAATATGTTAATCAAATATGTAAACCAAACGTTTAAGATTTATTTGAAAAAAAAAACTTTACAAACAAACGCGACTATAAAAATATATCGATTTTATTATTATATCATTATTATTTTATTTTTAACAAAAACAAGATGCTATGTTGATGGTAAGAGAATGGTTAACAAGTTACATAATTAAATATAAAAGTTGCACTTCCCATAAATAGAGTATTATCAATCAATAGATTCCTCGGTTGCGTAAAGATGTTCATCAACTACTAAAAAAAATGTTCTGCTGATATATAGCCGCTTGTTTAATAAGTAAAAAAAAACACGTGTCCTGCATGTACAGCTCTATTTGTCAATGTCTGCAAAAGAGTACTTAAATTGATCTACGGATCCACATTTTTCATAAAGTCCATGTATATTTCATTTCTTCTCTAAAAGAGATTCGATGGGATATATTCCCGAACTCTTTTTTTCTCACTATTCCTCCTACTTATTTAAAACTTTGGATATCGCTTGATACCTACAACTAAACTTACTGAATATTGCTGAGTATTCCTTTTTATTTTATTTTTATCGGCTGTTTTTGTTGTTGTTTAATTGAGCTAATAAGCAAAAACAGATACTGACACATACTTACCTTTTGCTGACATTTTTCCTCTGAGGAGGAGAACCTTTATTTTAAACTTCATTGACTAAGGAAGGTTTCACTTTATTTCGTAGTCTTTGTTTTTAAATAAATATTTTACATTTAATTCGGTACTATATTGACTTCCTTTCCTTATATAAGGCTCTATGACGTATATTGAGCCTTTTAAATCATGATTAGGTTGTTGTTCTATAAATATATACATATATATATATATATGTGTGTGTGTGTGTGTGTGTGCGTGTGTGTGTGATTACCCTTTCGAATTTGAAAAGTTTGTTATTTATTATTTATTATTTAGCGAATTTCTCTCGCATTAATATATATATATATATGTATATATAATTATTGTTTTATTATTATTATTATTTTTATTATTATTATTATTATTATTATTATTATTATTATTATTATCATTATTATTTAGTTTAGAAAGTTAAATAACATATTTCTGCACCGACTATAATAATATAATTTCAAATATTAGAATTTACTAATACGAATTCATATTACTCTTTGTCCTTAATTAAATCAACTGCAAACTATAGCTGAAATATTATTGTGCTCAAACACACAAAATACATACAGACGACATAATAGGGTTGTAAATATTTTCACTGGACGGTTAGTAAAGTGTTGACTGTCGAATGTGGCAGCACGTCCTGGGAAAATACGCCGGAAGGAAAGATTGGAAATAGATCATAGACCATCCACTTTGGTTGTAAAATCCCTACAGTTACCTACCGAGAAAGCAGATCAGTAAAATGTAACCCATTGATTCGGACAATAAATAGACAGAAACAAACTTAGTGGTAGTTTTGGCCTCATTAATGCTTGATTAACAGAGCTGAAAAAGAATAGATACCGAAGTGCTTAGGTTTTATGTACGAAATGTAAAAATAGAACCTTAAGCAAATCTATCTAATTCCAACTATCATAGGAGGGACTGGGTCATGAAAAAATATCAAAACCTAACTGACAAATAAAAAGACTGTCCAAAAGCAATCTAAATCATGCCATTCATTTTACTGACATGTTTTTCTGAGATTAGACCCTTATTTTATTAAATATTGTTTCTTTAAATTGTATTTATCTCCATATTGCATTTTCAAAATTCACCAGCTTTGACACTCTTAGTAAAGTGTATTCCAATTACTAGAGTGTATTCTTATTCCTGGTGACGCTGTTTATTTGAATCTTACACAATAAAGCTTGGCAGTCTTATAGTAACAACATACTGAATTTTCAAGAGTCCAGGGCACTTGTAAATGCATGTACAAAAAGTCTCGATAATTATTTAAGACATCCCGCACTATAACATTTACTTATACGCATAATTCCAAAGAATATCTCACAGTATTGTTTTCATATTTAAAATACTCGTTTTATTCCGCAACGCACATCATATTAAATAAAATTCACACCGTTAGGAAGAATCAATTTAACGCTATTGCTAATTTTAAATATTGAAAGTTTTGGGGCTTGAAATAACTGTTGTACTTAGTAGCACACGTCACCAATAGTAGAAAAATGCAATATTTCAGTAAATGTATAACGCGATGCACGAGGATATAACTTCTTCCGTTGATTTCGATGAAACAATAAAATTAGATTCACTTTCTGAAAATGGTTATTTAAAATTCGAGTTGCACAGGAAATTGTATAGTGGCTTTAATTCTAATTTCCTTGGCAGGATGCGTCCACTTCCTTATGAAGTCAAACTGAGAAAAGCAGAAATCTGATCACAGTCATTCAGTTTCCGTTACATTTCTTGGCAGTAAACTAACAAATAACATGAAAAAAGTTAGTTTTACATTTTAGGAAAACTTATCTTATTATCTTCGAATAAGAGAAGGTAGGAATGCGTTTGTTTAAATAATTTAGTTGGATTTTGAATTCTGACTTGAAATGATTGTG
>NC_136490.1:5832500-5913776 GCF_053919585.1 Euprymna scolopes
CGAATAGCGGGGAAAAGCAGGCATGATGTGAGTAGTCGAACGCACAGTACTGCCAAGAAAATATCACATGATGCAAACAATATGCACACTGAGGACGTATGTTAGTAGAATAATGTATAGAAAGATAAGGGGCGTGAAGCGAGCAAAGTCATAGGGGAATTGGCTTACTGCCTCGAAGAGGGCAAGTGAGAAATGATTAGGAAGAGAGCGGACAAGAGTAAGAGAAAGGGGGGGTCGAGTAACAAGTTGAGTGAGAACTATAGAAGCAGTTTCCTTAACTTGGTAAATGTTTAGTCACGAATTTCCAGACTTAATAAATGTTCATGTGAAATGTGTAGTCGCAGACTTACTGTAGTTTAGTCGAGAGGGGAATTTTTATAATAAAATTATTATATGTAGGAATATTTCTAATATATATTAAATAATTAATAATATACATATATATATATGTATATGTATATATATATAATAAAAGCGATACAGCTCATCCTCACTTGACCACAATAAAGTAGGTTTGCAATAGCAGATGTCACATAGAAATCCATTACGTCTCCGCTATTAGGCAGTATTTTATGCAACTATAGAACATTTTTGACACGTACATACTCTATAATAAAAGCCTAGATGTTACCGTTTGTGTGCGCTATCATTATCGCCATTTTAATTAGAGGAAATACTTCCTACTTTTTCCTCTGCTCCATAACTGCTTTCACATCCACCACTCTATTCCGCGTTAAATTAACCAGAGTACCTTTATATTGTCCCTTTACTCTAATTAACTTATTCATGTACTCATAGTCATATCGTTCACTTCTAAATCGGTGATTCTACAAATACTGATTTAACCCTCCGTAAATTTCAACCATTTTTCATTGGCTGACAACTGTCATTCATTAATGTAGTATTTACACAAATAAGGAACGCACACTGTTTGACCTAAACATGGCGATTATATGCAGATTGTTTACATTCTGGCCGCACGCATATATTTAATCAAACCCCAAATGAGAACATTACCGATTGACTAAAGTTTACTTTGCAAATGCTTTGAAAACCAAGTAAATACTTGGTTTTCAAAGTACTTCTATCTCTCTCTCTCTCTCTCTCTCTCTCTGCCTCTCTCTATGTCTCTCTCTGCTTCTTTATTTTAGCGACTGGACGGTTTTATTCTTTTGATAAATGCTATATAAATAAAACGAAGACGACCTACTATTCCACCTCTTCTATCTTTCTCTTGCTCTCTCTCTATCTCTCGCAGTTCTTATTTTAGAGTTAGCCATTTGATTTCTTCGCAAAACGCTTTAAAAATTAAAGCTCTCTCTATCTTTCACTTTCTCACTACTTTTTATATTATAAAGTGAATTGTTTGATATATCCTATAACTGTTATAAACAAAAAACAAACACAGCGAGCTATTCCCCCTCTATCTCTCTCTCTATTTATTTCACTACTTTTTTATTTTAGAGAGTGTGCTGTTTGATTTATTCTCTAACTGCAATAAAAATTGCACAGCATACCATTCTGTTGTTGTTGTTGTATATTTATTATGATACCGTGATCAAATTAAGTGATGTTTTAGTAGAACTAAATTACATAGCGAGTACAAACAATATAGCTTTTTTCAAATATTTACATCTTGATATGTCTTCATTAAACTGTAGAAGTATTTTGTCTAAAAGTTACGGTTATTATAAACTAAAAAACATACACAAATCGTGATCCACGCCTTTTTTCTATCTGTGTTTGAGACGGTTGTGCTGTTGTGTTTATTTATTTATTTTTATAAGCTGTGCGCTTATTTATTTATTTATTTATTTATTGGGGGGGGGTCGGTAATGTCTTCCTCCTTCATGACTGATACATATTTTTTAAATTTTTGTTACTAAATAGAGTGGTTATTTTTAGGGGGCTGGCATACAGCTCACGTTGAAAACCCGACCTCATGTCTAATTCTGACCTCTTGGGGAAGCAAGTAAAAAATCTTTGTCTCTGAATCGCTCTCAAAAATTATATACTCTGAAAGTAACAAACATCGACAACTAGCAAGGAAGAGAGTAACCAAACAGAATTTTCACATTATTCACTTTGAAGGGAGGTCATTTCCATACCGTCCGCCCAGGGATTTTTTTACATGAGTATCACCACTTATCAAGGCCCAGACGCCACTCGTGGATAAAGGTTAATTGGTATGCATTAGTCATTGTGATTTTAGCGTAGTAAACATTAATGCGAATGTTGTAACTTGGATTACTTAGGGGGAGGGTTCAATAAGAACATGTAGTCAGCTGGAAAGCAAGCAAACGAAATAGATTTCAACAGACGAACAGTTCTGAGAAAGAAGACCTGTTTATGAAATTCACATTTAGGTGTAATCACAGATAAAGAGTGTATTGGAAATTGTTTATAGTAGTTCTGGCTAGATGAGTGTGTTTCGTGAAAGTCTGGCGAGGGGGGCATATACCTCATTTCAGATAAACACCTGCTATAAAAATAACGATAAAGCAGGGACAGGCTCGATAGTTCTCTTCTGTGCGATAGAGGTTGCAGGGAAGAGAAAAGGGCACCCCACTCCTAAGTCAAGACAGGATAAGCTCCTTCTAGCAGCGCCTGCCCAGATGTGGCAACATTACTCCATCGTTGGCCGAATCTGCTTTTTATATAGTTAGAGAATTACATCAGGAGTGAAATATCTACTGAAACGGTAGAAGGATCCCACCATTTTTCCAGCGAATTTGGCAACGGATGTGACATACATGTTCCATTTTAGGTCGGGAGTAAAGGTCAAACCCATAAGCTTGCAAAAACATGAAGCCTCCCCAAGACGAGAGCCATTCATTTCCATTGATGGCAGTTAGGCAACACAGCGTTGATGATGTAAAGATAGAAGCTTGGTTTTAGATGCATTAACTCCATTGTACCACGTGCTCAAGATCAGAAGGGAGAGTGTCAGAGAGAATTTGGTAATTTACGGTCTTAGAGGTGCTACCATAGATGGTAGTGTCGTCACCATAAATGGGTAGGAATAATCTAAGGATGTGGTTTTGAAGATAATTGATGTATATCAGGAAGAGTTGGGCCCAGGATAACCCCTAAGGGACTCCAACATTAATACTGAGAGCTTCCCATATCTGCCCATCAACAACTACTTTTAAGAACCTATCAGAGACAAATAGTTTCATAGTTGAGAAGACATTTCCAGCTATACCATAACTGGAGATCTTTTGAAGTAAACTTTTATGCCATACCTTATCAAGGGTTTTTGTATATGTCAAGAGCAATTGCCCTAGAGGGAGAGGAGGGAAGAAATAATATACGTTTAGGGAAATTATTGTTGTAGGGGTAGTTGCGTTTCTTTTGTTTCTGTTTTAAAGGTTTCGACTTCTTAAACTTTTTCTCTTTTCGGCGTTTACAAGGTTTTTATTTATCTATTTTTATTTTGTAGTGCGGGAGAATTGTTACATTAAACACACCTCTTCAATTTCCTGGATAATGACGAGTTTTAGAATTTATCAAGTATATTCATTAAGTCAAGCTCATTAATATTTTGTGCAGGTGGGCACATTTCAAGATATAAATTCCTGCATTCTGCCCTGTATTTTACTTGCGGAGGTTCGAAGTATCTTCCGGCAACTGTTCTTACTATAGGAATTTGAGAGGGGTTGTTTCGAAAACCGTTCTTAACATGGAGAGGGTGGGGGTGGCCATGTACAACAACCGTACTTTAATTTTAACCTGGGAGATTCTTTCAACAGGCAACGCCGGTTAACAGGCTCTTTTAGTTAATAATAATAATAATAATAATAATAATAATAATAATACATATATACATATATATATATATATATATATATATATATATATATATATATATATATGTATATATAACGTGCGTTCGCGTATGTGTATGTCGATGTTTCTCTATAAAAAAGGTTACATGAGTAAGTATGCTATAAAAAGACGCGAAAAGAATTTAACGTTTTAAGTGCGTGTCACTCTGTTACTTTTCTGTTGTGTGTAAAAGGGTATTTCTGGCGCCTTTACACCTTCGATCATTAAATAAGCTAATTCTGTAACCTTCAGTTTGAAAGCAAAACGATAGAATCTACACTGATGTCAGCTCTTAAAGCGGTCTCATCCTTTCAAGTAAAATAAACGCCTCCTAAAATTCTCGAAAATATTTACGATAAAATGACTTGCATTACACTACCGTATATAAAATGAAAAATTATTTTTATATATTTTAATTAGGAGTCATTTTTACACTCATTGAAAGTGGAAAGTTTTATTTATTGTCCATCATTTTATATAAATTAATGCAACGTATCTTTTTTTTTCTTTCGATTCATAATATTTATTGTTTTCATGTACATGAAATAAAACCAGGTGATTTTTTTATGTTTTGTTTCATTTGTGATTTTGTTATGTTTTTTTTGTAGTAAATAAATGGACCATAAAGATTGTTTTCTGTTCGATAGCTACTTGTATTCGACGTTATATAAAATATCGATTAGGTTCATAATCTTTTGAATTGAGATTAACTTAATTAAAGGAGATATTTTACGCACTATAATGGAGACTAAAATAAATTCGTTAATTCCAAGTAGAACACCTGGTATATATATATATATATATATATATATATATATATATATATATATATATATATATATATATATATATAAGTATATATATGAAATAGATAATATTATATATATATAAATATAGATATATCTCATATAATGTATAAAAATGGGTGTCTATATATATATATATATATATATATATATATATATATATATGATAATCAATGAATTTGTGATATTTTTTCAGAAATGTACTATTTTTCGTAATTTATATCTTATTCTACTTATTTTTATCATGCACACATTGGCTTCACCAGCTATGAATATTACATTAATTCTTCAATTAAATTCGAAATAATTTATCTTATTGTTAATGACTTGTGTTTATCGTTAAAAAGATATTAATGAAAAACAACAAACACCACACATTGATTTACACGCTATATAAATTTATTGGTTCGACTTCAAAAATAAAATATACGAATACTAATTTCTCATTAAACAACTTCATTTTTGATTCGTACAAATATGCGTAATTTGAAAGAAGGTTCTATTGCAAAGCATTTTAAATAAATTTAATACATGTTAATTCATTTAAGGGAGTTGGGAAATTAATACGAACTGTTAACAAGACATCGACGCGCAGTAAAGAGAGAGCGTGTACTATATCCACAATAAAGTAACTTAATAAGAGCAGAAAATATATGTTTTCTACAACCCGCCTAAATATGTTACATTTGGATTTTTTTTAAAAATTGGATTACTGTTGTAGCCCCGTTCAAAAGCTCAAAAATGAAAGAAACTTCATGTAGTGTAAAGTGTATAGCTATAATAAATAATTATCATAAAGAATACAAGAGTCACTAAAGTGGCATAAGAGGAAAATATTCGTAACATGCTATTAAAAATTGGTATGGATGTCTCCATCCAATCTCTGAAACCAGTGCATCAATAGGACTGCTTGTTCAAATTATTTCCCAAATAGGGGGGATTTGTACCGCGCAATACCTCCTCCGAGCTTTTCCGCCCCCTGGAATGATCGTATAGCTTTTGTCATAGGGTTTTTCTCTATCGGGTCGATCATTTTGCTTTATTATAGGACCTGCTTTTTCAGGCTGCTTGTGGTATTACGAGGTCGAACTTGTAATATATATCTGGTCCATTCCCTCCTCTTGTTCCACAGAAGCTTGTCTTTCGTCATCTTTGATAGGCTTCCAAATTTGCTTCAAATGTTTCGTGTGAGTAAATCCTGGACCGTCGATAATGTAAACCATCCGCCCGATCCTTTTCTGAACTTTTCCCTGTTCCCCTACCTTACTATTATTTTTGCGTATCTGGAAAAATTAATTCATCCCCAGGTAAGTGCCTCTTTCTCCGAAGTATAATATTCGGTCATTCACTTGTTTTGGCAAAAGTGGTCGAAGACCTGCCTAATTTTGCTCGCGAATATTTACTCTGCCGGCGACATATTAGATGAAGCGCTTTCATTTGGCGTATTTCTGATACTTTTCTGAACTTTTCCCTGTTCCCCTACCTTACTATTATTTTTGCGTATCTGGAAAAATTAATTCATCCCCAGGTAAGTGCCTCTTTCTCCGAAGTATAATATTCGGTCATTCACTTGTTTTGGCAAAAGTGGTCGAAGACCTGCCTAATTTTCCTCGCGAATATTTACTCTGCCGGCGACATATTAGATGAAGCGCTTTCATTTGGCGTATTTCGGATACTTTTCTGAACTTTTCCCTGTTCCCCTACCTTACTATTATTTTTGCGTATCTGGAAAAATTAATTCATCCCCAGGTAAGTGCCTCTTTCTCCGACGTATAATATTCGGTCATTCACTTGTTTTGGCAAAAGTGGTCGAAGACCTGCCTAATTTTCCTCGCGAATATTTACTCTGCCGGCGACATATTAGATGAAGCGCTTTCATTTGGCGTATTTCGGATACTTTTCTGAACTTTTCCCTGTTCCCCTACCTTACTATTATTTTTGCGTATCTGGAAAAATTAATTCATCCCCAGGTAAGTGCCTCTTTCTCCGAAGTATAATATTCGGTCATTCACTTGTTTTGGCAAAAGTGGTCGAAGACCTGCCTAATTTTCCTCGCGAATATTTACTCTGCCGGCGACATATTAGATGAAGCGCTTTCATTTGGCGTATTTCGGATCCTTTTCTGAACTTTTCCCTGTTCCCCTACCTTACTATTATTTTTGCGTATCTGGAAAAATTAATTCATCCCCAGGTAAGTGCCTCTTTCTCCGACGTATAATATTCGGTCATTCACTTGTTTTGGCAAAAGTGGTCGAAGACCTGCCTAATTTTGCTCGCGAATATTTACTCTGCCGGCGACATATTAGATGAAGCGCTTTCATTTGGCGTATTTCTGATACTTTTCTGAACTTTTCCCTGTTCCCCTACCTTACTATTATTTTTGCGTATCTGGAAAAATTAATTCATCCCCAGGTAAGTGCCTCTTTCTCCGAAGTATAATATTCGGTCATTCACTTGTTTTGGCAAAAGTGGTCGAAGACCTGCCTAATTTTCTTCGCGAATATTTACTCTGCCGGTGACATATTAGATGAAGCGCTTTCATTTGGCGTATTTCGGATACTTTTATGAACTTTTCCCTGTTCCCCTACCTTACTATTACTTTTGCGTATCTGGAAAAATTAATTCATCCCCAGGTAAGTGCCTCTTTCTCCGAAGTATAATATTCTGTCATTCACTTGTTTTGGCAAAAGTGGTCGAAGACCTGCCTAATTTTCCTCGCGAATATTTACTCTGCCGGCGACATATTAGATGAAGCGCTTTCATTTGGCGTATTTCGGATCCTTTTCTGAACTTTTCCCTGTTCCCCTACCTTACTATTATTTTTGCGTATCTGGAAAAATTAATTCATCCCCAGGTAAGTGCCTCTTTCTCCGAAGTATAATATTCGGTCATTCACTTGTTTTGGCAAAAGTGGTCGAAGACCTGCCTAATTTTCCTCGCGAATATTTACTCTGCCGGCGACATATTAGATGAAGCGCTTTCATTTGGCGTATTTCGGATCCTTTTCTGAACTTTTCCCTGTTCCTCTACCTTACTATTATTTTTGCGTATCTGGAAAAATTAATTCATCCCCAGGTAAGTGCCTCTTTCTCCGAAGTATAATATTCGGTCATTCACTTGTTTTGGCAAAAGTGGTCGAAGACCTGCCTGATTTTCCTCGCGAATATTTACTCTGCCGGCGACATATTAGATGAAGCGCTTTCATTTGGCGTATTTCGGATACTTTTCTGAACTTTTCCCTGTTCCCCTACCTTACTATTATTTTTGCGTATCTGGAAAAATTAATTCATCCCCAGGTAAGTGCCTCTTTCTCCGAAGTATAATATTCGGTCATTCACTTGTTTTGGCAAAAGTGGTCGAAGACCTGCCTAATTTTCCTCGCGAATATTTACTCTGCCGGCGACATATTAGATGAAGCGCTTTCATTTGGCGTATTTCGGATACTTTTCTGAACTTTTCCCTGTTCCCCTACCTTACTATTATTTTTGCGTATCTGGAAAAATTAATTCATCCCCAGGTAAGTGCCTCTTTCTCCGAAGTATAATATTCGGTCATTCACTTGTTTTGGCAAAAGTGGTCGAAGACCTGCCTAATTTTCTTCGCGAATATTTACTCTGCCGGTGACATATTAGATGAAGCGCTTTCATTTGGCGTATTTCGGATACTTTTATGAACTTTTCCCTGTTCCCCTACCTTACTATTACTTTTGCGTATCTGGAAAAATTAATTCATCCCCAGGTAAGTGCCTCTTTCTCCGAAGTATAATATTCTGTCATTCACTTGTTTTGGCAAAAGTGGTCGAAGACCTGCCTAATTTTCCTCGCGAATATTTACTCTGCCGGCGACATATTAGATGAAGCGCTTTCATTTGGCGTATTTCGGATCCTTTTCTGAACTTTTCCCTGTTCCCCTACCTTACTATTATTTTTGCGTATCTGGAAAAATTAATTCATCCCCAGGTAAGTGCCTCTTTCTCCGAAGTATAATATTCGGTCATTCACTTGTTTTGGCAAAAGTGGTCGAAGACCTGCCTAATTTTCCTCGCGAATATTTACTCTGCCGGCGACATATTAGATGAAGCGCTTTCATTTGGCGTATTTCGGATCCTTTTCTGAACTTTTCCCTGTTCCTCTACCTTACTATTATTTTTGCGTATCTGGAAAAATTAATTCATCCCCAGGTAAGTGCCTCTTTCTCCGAAGTATAATATTCGGTCATTCACTTGTTTTGGCAAAAGTGGTCGAAGACCTGCCTGATTTTCCTCGCGAATATTTACTCTGCCGGCGACATATTAGATGAAGCGCTTTCATTTGGCGTATTTCGGATACTTTTCTGAACTTTTCCCTGTTCCCCTACCTTACTATTATTTTTGCGTATCTGGAAAAATTAATTCATCCCCAGGTAAGTGCCTCTTTCTCCGAAGTATAATATTCGGTCATTCACTTGTTTTGGCAAAAGTGGTCGAAACCTGCCTAATTTTCCTCGCGAATATTTACTCTGCCAGCGACATATTAGATGAAGCGCTTTCATTTAGCGTATTTCGGATCCTTTTATTAACTTTTCCCTGTTCCCCTACCTTACTATTATTTTTGCGTATCTGGAAAAATTAATTCATCCCCAGGTAAGTGCCTCTTTCTCCGAAGTATAATATTCGGTCATTCACTTGTTTTGGCAAAAGTGGTCGAAGTCCTGCCTAATTTTCCTCGCGAATATTTACTGTGCCGGCGACATATTAGATGAAGCGCTTTCATTTGACGTATTTCGGATACTTTTCTGAACTTTTCCCTGTTCCCCTACCTTACTATTATTTTTGCGTATCTGGAAAAATTAATTCATCCCCAGGTAAGTGCCTCTTTCTCCGAAGTATAATATTCGGTCATTAACTGGTTTTGGCAAAAGTGGTCGAAGACCTGCCTAATTTTCCTCGCGAATATTTACTCTGCCGGATACATATTAGATGAAGCGCTTTCATTTGGCGTATTTCGGATCCTTTTCTGAACTTTTCCCTGTTCCCCTACCTTACTATTATTTTTGCGTATCTGGAAAAATTAATTAATCCCCAGGTAAGTGCCTCTTTCTCCGAAGTATAATATTCGGTCATTCACTTGTTTTGGCAAAAGTGGTCGAAGACCTGCCTAATTTTCCTCGCGAATATTTACTCTGCCGGCGACATATTAGATGAAGCGCTTTCATTTGGCGTATTTCGGATGATTTTCTGAACTTTTCCTTGTTCCCCTACCTTACTATTATTTTTGCGTATCTGGAAAAATTAATTCATCCCCAGGTAAGTGCCTCTTTCTCCGAAGTATAATATTCGGTCATTCACTTGTTTTGGCAAAAGTGGTCGAAGACCTGCCTAATTTTCCTCGCGAATATTTACTCTGCCGGCGACATATTAGATGAAGCGCTTTCATTTGGCGTATTTCGGATCCTTTTCTGAACTTTTCCCTGTTCCCCTACCTTACTATTATTTTTGCGTATCTGGAAAAATTAATTCATCCCCAGGTAAGTTCCTCTTTCTCCGAAGTATAATATTCGGTCATTCACTTGTTTTGGCAAAAGTGGTCGAAGACCTGCCTAATTTTCCTCGCGAATATTTACTCTGCCGGCGACATATTAGATGAAGCGCTTTCATTTGGCGTATTTCGGATACTTTTCTGAACTTTTCCCTGTTCCCCTACCTTACTATTATTTTTGCGTATCTGGAAAAATTAATTCATCCCCAGGTAAATGCCTCTTTCTCCGAAGTATAAAATTCGGTCATTCACTTGTTTTGGCAAAACTGGTCGAAGACCTGCCTAATTTTCCTCGCGAATATTTACTCTGCCGGCTACATATTAGATGAAGCGCTTTCATTTGGCGTATTTCGGATCCTTTTCTGAACTTTTCCCTGTTCCCCTACCTTACTATTATTTTTGCGTATCTGGAAAAATTAATTCATCCCCAGGTAAGTGCCTCTTTCTCCGAAGTATAATATTCGGTCATTCACTTGTTTTGGCAAAAGTGGTCGAAGACCTGCCTAATTTTCCTCGCGAATATTTACTCTGCCGGCGACATATTAGATGAATCGCTTTCATTTGGCGTATTTCGGATACTTTTCTGAACTTTTCCCTGTTCCCCTTCCTTACTATTATTTTTGCGTATCTGGAAAAATTAATTCATCCCCAGGTAAGTGCCTCTTTCTCCGAAGTATAATATTCGGTCATTCACTTGTTTTGGCAAAAGTGGTCGAAGACCTGCCTAATTTTCCTCGCGAATATTTACTCTGCCGGCGACATATTAGATGAAGCGCTTTCATTTGGCGTATTTCGGATCCTTTTCTGAACTTTTCCCTGTTCCCCTACCTTACTATTATTTTTGCGTATCTGGAAAAATTAATTCATCCCCAGGTAAGTGCCTCTTTCTCCGAAGTATAATATTCGGTCATTCACTTGTTTTGGCAAAAGTGGTCGAAGTCCTGCCTAATTTTCCTCGCGAATATTTACTCTGCCGGCGACATATTAGATGAAGCGCTTTCATTTGACGTATTTCGGATACCTTTCTGAACTTTTCCCTGTTCCCCTACCTTACTATTATTTTTGCGTATCTGGAAAAATTAATTCATCCCCAGGTAAGTGCCTCTTTCTCCGAAGTATAATATTCGGTCATTCACTTGTTTTGGCTAAAGTGGTCGAAGACCTGCCTAATTTTCCTCGCGAATATTTACTCTGCCGGCGACATATTAGATGAAGCGCTTTCATTTGGCGTATTTCGGATACTTTTCTGAACTTTTCCCTGTTCCCCTACCTTACTATTATTTTTGCGTATCTGGAAAAATTAATTCATCCCCAGGTAAGTGCCTCTTTCTCCGAAGTATAATATTCGCTCATTCACTTGTTTTGGCAAAAGTGGTCGAAGACCTGCCTAATTTTCCTCGCGAATATTTACTCTGCCGGCGACATATTAGATGAAGCGCTTTCATTTGGCGTATTTCGGATCCTTTTCTGAACGTTTCCCTGTTCCCCTACCTTACTATTATTTTTGCGTATCTGGAAAAATTAATTCATCCCCAGGTAAGTGCCTCTTTCTCCGAAGTATAATATTCGGTCATTCACTTGTTTTGGCAAAAGTGGTCGAAGACCTGCCTAATTTTCCTCGCGAATATTTACTCTGCCGGCGACATATTAGATGAAGCGCTTTCATTTGGCGTATTTCGGATCCTTTTCTGAACTTTTCCCTGTTCCCCTACCTTACTATTATTTTTGCGTATCTGGAAAAATTAATTCATCCCCAGGTAAGTGCCTCTTTCTCCGAAGTATAATATTCGGTCATTCACTTGTTTTGGCAAAAGTGGTCGAAGACCTGCCTAATTTTCCTCGCGAATATTTACTCTGCCGGCGACATATTAGATGAAGCGCTTTCATTTGACGTATTTCGGATACCTTTCTGAACTTTTCCCTGTTCCCCTACCTTACTATTATTTTTGCGTATCTGGAAAAAATTAATTCATCCCCAGGTAAGTGCCTCTTTCTCCGAAGTATAATATTCGGTCATTCACTTGTTTTGGCAAAAGTGGTCGAAGACCTGCCTAATTTTCCTCGCGAATATTTACTCTGCCGGCGACATATTAGATGAAGCGCTTTCATTTGGCGTATTTCGGATACTTTTCTGAACTTTTCCCTTTTCCCCTACCTTACTATTATTTTTGCGTATCTGGAAAAATTAATTCATCCCCAGGTAAGTGCCTCTTTCTCCGAAGTATAATATTCGGTCATTCACTTGTTTTGGCAAAAGTGGTCGAAGACCTGCCTAATTTTCCTCGCGAATATTTACTCTGCCGGCGACATATTAGATGAAGCGCTTTCATTTGGCGTATTTCGGATACTTTTCTGAACTTTTCCCTTTTCCCCTACCTTACTATTATTTTTGCGTATCTGGAAAAATTAATTCATCCCCAGGTAAGTGCCTCTTTCTCCGAAGTATAATATTCGGTCATTCACTTGTTTTGGCAAAAGTGGTCGAAGACCTGCCTAATTTTCCTCGCGAATATTTACTCTGCCGGCGACATATTAGATGAAGCGCTTTCATTTGGCGTATTTCGGATGATTTTCTGAACTTTTCCTTGTTCCCCTACCTTACTATTATTTTTGCGTATCTGGAAAAATTAATTCATCCCCAGGTAAGTGCCTCTTTCTCCGAAGTATAATATTCGGTCATTCACTTGTTTTGGCAAAAGTGGTCGAAGACCTGCCTAATTTTCCTCGCGAATATTTACTCTGCCGGCGACATATTAGATGAAGCGCTTTCATTTGGCGTATTTCGGATCCTTTTCTGAACTTTTCCCTGTTCCCCTACCTTACTATTATTTTTGCGTATCTGGAAAAATTAATTCATCCCCAGGTAAGTTCCTCTTTCTCCGAAGTATAATATTCGGTCATTCACTTGTTTTGGCAAAAGTGGTCGAAGACCTGCCTAATTTTCCTCGCGAATATTTACTCTGCCGGCGACATATTAGATGAAGCGCTTTCATTTGGCGTATTTCGGATACTTTTCTGAACTTTTCCCTGTTCCCCTACCTTACTATTATTTTTGCGTATCTGGAAAAATTAATTCATCCCCAGGTAAATGCCTCTTTCTCCGAAGTATAAAATTCGGTCATTCACTTGTTTTGGCAAAAGTGGTCGAAGACCTGCCTAATTTTCCTCGCGAATATTTACTCTGCCGGCTACATATTAGATGAAGCGCTTTCATTTGGCGTATTTCGGATCCTTTTCTGAACTTTTCCCTGTTCCCCTACCTTACTATTATTTTTGCGTATCTGGAAAAATTAATTCATCCCCAGGTAAGTGCCTCTTTCTCCGAAGTATAATATTCGGTCATTCACTTGTTTTGGCTAAAGTGGTCGAAGACCTGCCTAATTTTCCTCGCGAATATTTACTCTGCCGGCGACATATTAGATGAAGCGCTTTCATTTGGCGTATTTCGGATACTTTTCTGAACTTTTCCCTGTTCCCCTACCTTACTATTATTTTTGCGTATCTGGAAAAATTAATTCATCCCCAGGTAAGTGCCTCTTTCTCCGAAGTATAATATTCGCTCATTCACTTGTTTTGGCAAAAGTGGTCGAAGACCTGCCTAATTTTCCTCGCGAATATTTACTCTGCCGGCGACATATTAGATGAAGCGCTTTCATTTGGCGTATTTCGGATCCTTTTCTGAACGTTTCCCTGTTCCCCTACCTTACTATTATTTTTGCGTATCTGGAAAAATTAATTCATCCCCAGGTAAGTGCCTCTTTCTCCGAAGTATAATATTCGGTCATTCACTTGTTTTGGCAAAAGTGGTCGAAGACCTGCCTAATTTTCCTCGCGAATATTTACTCTGCCGGCGACATATTAGATGAAGCGCTTTCATTTGACGTATTTCGGATACCTTTCTGAACTTTTCCCTGTTCCCCTACCTTACTATTATTTTTGCGTATCTGGAAAAATTAATTCATCCCCAGGTAAGTGCCTCTTTCTCCGAAGTATAATATTCGGTCATTCACTTGTTTTGGCAAAAGTGGTCGAAGACCTGCCTAATTTTCCTCGCGAATATTTACTCTGCCGGCGACATATTAGATGAAGCGCTTTCATTTGGCGTATTTCGGATCCTTTTCTGAACTTTTCCCTGTTCCCCTACCTTACTATTATTTTTGCGTATCTGGAAAAATTAATTCATCCCCAGGTAAGTGCCTCTTTCTCCGAAGTATAATATTCGGTCATTCACTTGTTTTGGCAAAAGTGGTCGAAGACCTGCCTAATTTTCCTCGCGAATATTTACTCTGCCGGCGACATATTAGATGAAGCGCTTTCATTTGACGTATTTCGGATACCTTTCTGAACTTTTCCCTGTTCCCCTACCTTACTATTATTTTTGCGTATCTGGAAAAAATTAATTCATCCCCAGGTAAGTGCCTCTTTCTCCGAAGTATAATATTCGGTCATTCACTTGTTTTGGCAAAAGTGGTCGAAGACCTGCCTAATTTTCCTCGCGAATATTTACTCTGCCGGCGACATATTAGATGAAGCGCTTTCATTTGGCGTATTTCGGATACTTTTCTGAACTTTTCCCTTTTCCCCTACCTTACTATTATTTTTGCGTATCTGGAAAAATTAATTCATCCCCAGGTAAGTGCCTCTTTCTCCGAAGTATAATATTCGGTCATTCACTTGTTTTGGCAAAAGTGGTCGAAGACCTGCCTAATTTTCCTCGCGAATATTTACTCTGCCGGCGACATATTAGATGAAGCGCTTTCATTTGGCGTATTTCGGATACTTTTCTGAACTTTTCCCTTTTCCCCTACCTTACTATTATTTTTGCGTATCTGGAAAAATTAATTCATCCCCAGGTAAGTGCCTCTTTCTCCGAAGTATAATATTCGGTCATTCACTTGTTTTGGCAAAAGTGGTCGAAGACCTGCCTAATTTTCCTCGCGAATATTTACTCTGCCGGCGACATATTAGATGAAGCGCTTTCATTTGACGTATTTCGGATACCTTTCTGAACTTTTCCCTGTTCCCCTACCTTACTATTATTTTTGCGTATCTGGAAAAATTAATTCATCCCCAGGTAAGTGCCTCTTTCTCCGAAGTATAATATTCGGTCATTCACTTGTTTTGGCAAAAGTGGTCGAAGACCTGCCTAATTTTCCTCGCGAATATTTACTCTGCCGGCGACATATTAGATGAAGCGCTTTCATTTGGCGTATTTCGGATCCTTTTCTGAATTTTTCCCTGTTCCCCTACCTTACTATTATTTTTGCGTATCTGGAAAAATTAATTCATCCCCAGGTAAGTGCCTCTTTCTCCGAAGTATAATATTCGGTCAATCACTTGTTTTGGCAAAAGTGGTCGAAGACCTGCCTAATTTTCCTCGCGAATATTTACTCTGCCGGCGACATATTAGATGAAGCGCTTTCATTTGGCGTATTTCGGATCCTTTTCTGAACTTTTCCCTGTTCCCCTACCTTACTATTATTTTTGCGTATCTGGAAAAATTAATTCATCCCCAGGTAAGTTCCTCTTTCTCCGAAGTATAATATTCGGTCATTCACTTGTTTTGGCAAAAGTGGTCGAAGACCTGCCTAATTTTCCTCGCGAATATTTACTCTGCCGGCGACATATTAGATGAAGCGCTTTCATTTGGCGTATTTCGGATACTTTTCTGAACTTTTCCCTGTTCCCCTACCTTACTATTATTTTTGCGTATCTGGAAAAATTAATTCATCCCCAGGTAAATGCCTCTTTCTCCGAAGTATAATATTCGGTCATTCACTTGTTTTGGCAAAAGTGGTCGAAGACCTGCCTAATTTTCCTCGCGAATATTTACTCTGCCGGCTACATATTAGATGAAGCGCTTTCATTTGGCGTATTTCGGATACTTTTCTGAACTTTTCCCTGTTCCCCTACCTTACTATTATTTTTGCGTATCTGGAAAAATTAATTCATCCCCAGGTAAGTGCCTCTTTCTCCGAAGTATAATATTCGGTCATTCACTTGTTTTGGCAAAAGTGGTCGAAGACCTGCCTAATTTTCCTCGCGAATATTTACTCTGCCGGCGACATATTAGATGAATCGCTTTCATTTGGCGTATTTCGGATACTTTTCTGAACTTTTCCCTGTTCCCCTTCCTTACTATTATTTTTGCGTATCTGGAAAAATTAATTCATCCCCAGGTAAGTGCCTCTTTCTCCGAAGTATAATATTCGGTCATTCACTTGTTTTGGCAAAAGTGGTCGAAGACCTGCCTAATTTTCCTCGCGAATATTTACTCTGCCGGCGACATATTAGATGAAGCGCTTTCATTTGGCGTATTTCGGATCCTTTTCTGAACTTTTCCCTGTTCCCCTACCTTACTATTATTTTTGCGTATCTGGAAAAATTAATTCATCCCCAGGTAAGTGCCTCTTTCTCCGAAGTATAATATTCGGTCATTCACTTGTTTTGGCAAAAGTGGTCGAAGTCCTGCCTAATTTTCCTCGCGAATATTTACTCTGCCGGCGACATATTAGATGAAGCGCTTTCATTTGACGTATTTCGGATACCTTTCTGAACTTTTCCCTGTTCCCCTACCTTACTATTATTTTTGCGTATCTGGAAAAATTAATTCATCCCCAGGTAAGTGCCTCTTTCTCCGCAGTATAATATTCGGTCATTCACTTGTTTTGGCTAAAGTGGTCGAAGACCTGCCTAATTTTCCTCGCGAATATTTACTCTGCCGGCGACATATTAGATGAAGCGCTTTCATTTGGCGTATTTCGGATACTTTTCTGAACTTTTCCCTGTTCCCCTACCTTACTATTATTTTTGCGTATCTGGAAAAATTAATTCATCCCCAGGTAAGTGCCTCTTTCTCCGAAGTATAATATTCGGTCATTCACTTGTTTTGGCAAAAGTGGTCGAAGACCTGCCTAATTTTCCTCGCGAATATTTACTCTGCCGGCGACATATTAGATGAAGCGCTTTCATTTGGCGTATTTCGGATCCTTTTCTGAACGTTTCCCTGTTCCCCTACCTTACTATTATTTTTGCGTATCTGGAAAAATTAATTCATCCCCAGGTAAGTGCCTCTTTCTCCGAAGTATAATATTCGGTCATTCACTTGTTTTGGCAAAAGTGGTCGAAGACCTGCCTAATTTTCCTCGCGAATATTTACTCTGCCGGCGACATATTAGATGAAGCGCTTTCATTTGACGTATTTCGGATACCTTTCTGAACTTTTCCCTGTTCCCCTACCTTACTATTATTTTTGCGTATCTGGAAAAATTAATTCATCCCCAGGTAAGTGCCTCTTTCTCCGAAGTATAATATTCGGTCATTCACTTGTTTTGGCAAAAGTGGTCGAAGACCTGCCTAATTTTCCTCGCGAATATTTACTCTGCCGGCGACATATTAGATGAAGCGCTTTCATTTGGCGTATTTCGCATCCTTTTCTGAACTTTTCCCTGTTCCCCTACCTTACTATTATTTTTGCGTATCTGGAAAAATTAATTCATCCCCAGGTAAGTGCCTCTTTCTCCGAAGTATAATATTCGGTCATTCACTTGTTTTGGCAAAAGTGGTCGAAGACCTGCCTAATTTTCCTCGCGAATATTTACTCTGCCGGCGACATATTAGATGAAGCGCTTTCATTTGACGTATTTCGGATACCTTTCTGAACTTTTCCCTGTTCCCCTACCTTACTATTATTTTTGCGTATCTGGAAAAAATTAATTCATCCCCAGGTAAGTGCCTCTTTCTCCGAAGTATAATATTCGGTCATTCACTTGTTTTGGCAAAAGTGGTCGAAGACCTGCCTAATTTTCCTCGCGAATATTTACTCTGCCGGCGACATATTAGATGAAGCGCTTTCATTTGGCGTATTTCGGATACTTTTCTGAACTTTTCCCTTTTCCCCTACCTTACTATTATTTTTGCGTATCTGGAAAAATTAATTCATCCCCAGGTAAGTGCCTCTTTCTCCGAAGTATAATATTCGGTCATTCACTTGTTTTGGCAAAAGTGGTCGAAGACCTGCCTAATTTTCCTCGCGAATATTTACTCTGCCGGCGACATATTAGATGAAGCGCTTTCATTTGACGTATTTCGGATACCTTTCTGAACTTTTCCCTGTTCCCCTACCTTACTATTATTTTTGCGTATCTGGAAAAATTAATTCATCCCCAGGTAAGTGCCTCTTTCTCCGAAGTATAATATTCGGTCATTCACTTGTTTTGGCAAAAGTGGTCGAAGACCTGCCTAATTTTCCTCGCGAATATTTACTCTGCCGGCGACATATTAGATGAAGCGCTTTCATTTGGCGTATTTCGGATCCTTTTCTGAATTTTTCCCTGTTCCCCTACCTTACTATTATTTTTGCGTATCTGGAAAAATTAATTCATCCCCAGGTAAGTGCCTCTTTCTCCGAAGTATAATATTCGGTCAATCACTTGTTTTGGCAAAAGTGGTCGAAGACCTGCCTAATTTTCCTCGCGAATATTTACTCTGCCGGCGACATATTAGATGAAGCGCTTTCATTTGGCGTATTTCGGATCCTTTTCTGAACTTTTCCCTGTTCCCCTACCTTACTATTATTTTTGCGTATCTGGAAAAATTAATTCATCCCCAGGTAAGTGCCTCTTTCTCCGAAGTATAATATTCGGTCATTCACTTGTTTTGGCAAAAGTGGTCGAAGACCTGCCTAATTTTCGTCGCGAATATTTACTCTTCCGGCGACATATTAGATGAAGCGCTTTCATTTGGCGTATTTCGGATCCTTTTCTGAACTTTTCCCTTTTCCCCTACCTTACTATTATTTTTGCGTATCTGGAAAAATTAATTCATCCCCAGGTAAGTGCCTCTTTATCCGAAGTATGATATTCGGTCATTCACTTGTTTTGGCAAAAGTGGTCGAAGACCTGCCTAATTTTCCTCGCGAATATTTACTCTGCCGGCGACATATTAGATGAAGCGCTTTCATTTGGCGTATTTCGGATACTTTTCTGAACTTTTCCCTGTTCCCCTACCTGACTATTATTTTTGCGTATCTGGAAAAATTAATTCATCCCCAGGTAAGTGCCTCTTTCTCCGAAGTATAATATTCGGTCATTCACTTGTTTTGGCAAAAGTGGTCGAAGTCCTGCCTAATTTTCCTCGCGAATATTTACTGTGCCGGCGACATATTAGATGAAGCGCTTTCATTTGACGTATTTCGGATACTTTTCTGAACTTTTCCCTGTTCCCCTACCTTACTATAATTTTTGCGTATCTGGAAAAATTAATTCATCCCCAGGTAAGTGCCTCTTTCTCCGAAGTATAATATTCGGTCATTCACTGGTTTTGGCAAAAGTGGTCGAAGACCTGCCTAATTTTCCTCGCGAATATTTACTCTGCCGGCGACATATTAGATGAAGCGCTTTCATTTGGCGTATTTCGGATCCTTTTCTGAACTTTTCCCTGTTCCCCTACCTTACTATTATTTTTGCGTATCTGGAAAAATTAATTTATCCCCAGGTAAGTGCCTGTTTCTCCGAAGTATAATATTCGGTCATTCACTTGTTTTGGCAAAAGTGGTCGAAGACCTGCCTAATTTTCCTCGCGAATATTTACTCTGCCGGCGACATATTAGATGAAGCGCTTTCATTTGGCGTATTTCGGATCCTTTTCTGAACTTTTCCCTGTTCCCCTACCTTACTATTATTTTTGCGTATCTGGAAAAATAAATTCATCCCCAGGTAAGTGCCTCTTTCTCCGAAGTATAATATTCGGTCATTCACTTGTTTTGGCAAAAGTGGTCGAAGACCTGCCTAATTTTCCTCGCGAATATTTACTCTGCCGGCGACATATTAGATGAAGCGCTTTCATTTGACGTATTTCGGATACTTTTCTGAACTTCTCCCTGTTCCCCTACCTTACTATTATTTTTGCGTATCTGGAAAAATTAATTCATCCCCAGGTAAGTGCCTCTTTCTCCGAAGTATAATATTCGGTCATTCACTTGTTTTGGCAAAAGTGGTCGAAGACCTGCCTAATTTTCCTCGCGAATATTTACTCTGCCGGCGACATATTAGATGAAGCGCTTTCATTTGGCGTATTTCGGATCCTTTTCTGAACTTTTCCCTGTTCCCCTACCTTACTATTATTTTTGCGTATCTGGAAAAATTAATTCATCCCCAGGTAAGTGCCTCTTTCTCCGAAGTATAATATTCGGTCATTCACTTGTTTTGGCAAAAGTGGTCGAAGACCTGCCTAATTTTCCTCGCGAATATTTACTCTGCCGGCGACATATTAGATGAAGCGCTTTCATTTGACGTATTTCGGATACCTTTCTGAACTTTTCCCTGTTCCCCTACCTTACTATTATTTTTGCGTATCTGGAAAAAATTAATTCATCCCCAGGTAAGTGCCTCTTTCTCCGAAGTATAATATTCGGTCATTCACTTGTTTTGGCAAAAGTGGTCGAAGACCTGCCTAATTTTCCTCGCGAATATTTACTCTGCCGGCGACATATTAGATGAAGCGCTTTCATTTGGCGTATTTCGGATACTTTTCTGAACTTTTCCCTTTTCCCCTACCTTACTATTATTTTTGCGTATCTGGAAAAATTAATTCATCCCCAGGTAAGTGCCTCTTTCTCCGAAGTATAATATTCGGTCATTCACTTGTTTTGGCAAAAGTGGTCGAAGACCTGCCTAATTTTCCTCGCGAATATTTACTCTGCCGGCGACATATTAGATGAAGCGCTTTCATTTGACGTATTTCGGATACCTTTCTGAACTTTTCCCTGTTCCCCTACCTTACTATTATTTTTGCGTATCTGGAAAAATTAATTCATCCCCAGGTAAGTGCCTCTTTCTCCGAAGTATAATATTCGGTCATTCACTTGTTTTGGCAAAAGTGGTCGAAGACCTGCCTAATTTTCCTCGCGAATATTTACTCTGCCGGCGACATATTAGATGAAGCGCTTTCATTTGGCGTATTTCGGATCCTTTTCTGAATTTTTCCCTGTTCCCCTACCTTACTATTATTTTTGCGTATCTGGAAAAATTAATTCATCCCCAGGTAAGTGCCTCTTTCTCCGAAGTATAATATTCGGTCATTCACTTGTTTTGGCAAAAGTGGTCGAAGACCTGCCTAATTTTCCTCGCGAATATTTACTCTGCCGGCGACATATTAGATGAAGCGCTTTCATTTGGCGTATTTCGGATACTTTTCTGAACTTTTCCCTGTTCCCCTACCTGACTATTATTTTTGCGTATCTGGAAAAATTAATTCATCCCCAGGTAAGTGCCTCTTTCTCCGAAGTATAATATTCGGTCATTCACTTGTTTTGGCAAAAGTGGTCGAAGTCCTGCCTAATTTTCCTCGCGAATATTTACTGTGCCGGCGACATATTAGATGAAGCGCTTTCATTTGACGTATTTCGGATACTTTTCTGAACTTTTCCCTGTTCCCCTACCTTACTATAATTTTTGCGTATCTGGAAAAATTAATTCATCCCCAGGTAAGTGCCTCTTTCTCCGAAGTATAATATTCGGTCAATCACTGGTTTTGGCAAAAGTGGTCGAAGACCTGCCTAATTTTCCTCGCGAATATTTACTCTGCCGGCGACATATTAGATGAAGCGCTTTCATTTGGCGTATTTCGGATCCTTTTCTGAACTTTTCCCTGTTCCCCTACCTTACTATTATTTATGCGTATCTGGAAAAATTAATTCATCCCCAGGTAAGTGCCTGTTTCTCCGAAGTATAATATTCGGTCATTCACTTGTTTTGGCAAAAGTGGTCGAAGACCTGCCTAATTTTCCTCGCGAATATTTACTCTGCCGGCGACATATTAGATGAAGCGCTTTCATTTGGCGTATTTCGGATACTTTTATGAACTTTTCCCTGTTCCCCTACCTTACTATTATTTTTGCGTATCTGGAAAAATTAATTCATCCCCAGGTAAGTGCCTCTTTCTCCGAAGTATAATATTCGGTCATTCACTTGTTTTGGCAAAAGTGGTCGAAGACCTGCCTAATTTTCCTCGCGAATATTTACTCTGCCGGCGACATATTAGATGAAGCGCTTTCATTTGGCGTATTTCGGATCCTTTTCTGAACTTTTCCCTGTTCCCCTTCCTTACTATTATTTTTGCGTATCTGGAAAAATTAATTCATCCCCAGGTAAGTGCCTCTTTCTCCGAAGTATAATATTCGGTCATTCACTTGTTTTGGCAAAAGTGGTCGAAGACCTGCCTAATTTTCCTCGCGAATATTTACTCTGCCGGCGACATATTAGATGAAGCGCTTTCATTTGGCGTATTTCGGATACTTTTCTGAACTTTTCCCTGTTCCCCTACCTTACTATTATTTTTGCGTATCTGGAAAAATTAATTCATCCCCAGGTAAGTGCCTCTTTCTCCGAAGTATAATATTCGGTCATTCACTTGTTTTGGCAAAAGTGGTCGAAGACCTGCCTAATTTTCCTCGCGAATATTTACTCTGCCGGCGACATATTAGATGAAGCGCTTTCATTTGGCGTATTTCGGATACTTTTCTGAACTTTTCCCTGTTCCCCTACCTTACTATTATTTTTGCGTATCTGGAAAAATTAATTCATCCCCAGGTAAGTGCCTCTTTCTCCGAAGTATAATATTCGGTCATTCACTTGTTTTGGCAAAAGTGGTCGAAGACCTGCCTAATTTTCCTCGCGAATATTTACTCTGCCGGCGACATATTAGATGAAGCGCTTTCATTTGGCGTATTTCGGATACTTTTCTGAACTTTTCCGTGTTCCCCTACCTTACTATTATTTTTGCGTATCTGGAAAAATTAATTCATCCCCAGGTAAGTGCCTCTTTCTCCGAAGTATAATATTCGGTCATTCACTTGTTTTGGCAAAAGTGGTCGAAGACCTGCCTAATTTTCCTCGCGAATATTTACTCTGCCGGCGACATATTAGATGAAGCGCTTTCATTTGGCGTATTTCGGATCCTTTTCTGAACTTTTCCCTGTTCCCCTACCTTACTATTATTTTTGCGTATCTGGAAAAATTAATTCATCCCCAGGTAAGTGCCTCTTTCTCCGAAGTATAATATTCGGTCATTCACTTGTTTTGGCAAAAGTGGTCGAAGACCTGCCTAATTTTCCTCGCGAATATTTACTCTGCCGGCGACATATTTGATGAAGCGCTTTCATTTGGCGTATTTCGGATACTTTTCTGAACTTTTCCCTGTTCCCCTACCTTACTATTATTTTTGCGTATCTGGAAAAATTAATTCATCCCCAGGTAAGTGCCTCTTTCTCCGAAGTATAATATTCGGTCATTCACTTGTTTTGGCAAAAGTGGTCGAAGACCTGCCTAATTTTCCTCGCGAATATTTACTCTGCCGGCGACATATTAGATGAAGCGCTTTCATTTGGCGTATTTCGGATACTTTTCTGAACTTTTCCCGGTTCCCCTACCTTACTATTATTTTTGCGTATCTGGAAAAATTAATTCATCCCCAGGTAAGTGCCTCTTTCTCCGAAGTATAATATTCGGTCATTCACTTGTTTTGGAAAAAGTTGTCGAAGACCTGCCTAATTTTCCTCGCGAATATTTACTCTGCCGGCGACATATTAGATGAAGCGCTTTCATTTGGCGTATTTCGGATACTTTTCTGAACTTTTCCCTGTTCCCCTACCTTACTATTATTTTTGCGTATCTGGAAAAAGTAATTCATCCCCAGGTAAGTGCCTCTTTCTCCGAAGTATAATATTCGCTCATTCACTTGTTTTGGCAAAAGTGGTCGAAGACCTGCCTAATTTTCCTCGCGAATATTTACTCTGCCGGCGACATATTAGATGAAGCGCTTTCATTTGGCGTATTTCGGATACTTTTCTGAACTTTTCCCTGTTCCCCTACCTTACTATTATTTTTGCGTATCTGGAAAAATTAATTCATCCCCAAGTAAGTGCCTCTTTCTCCGAAGTATAATATTCGGTCATTCACTTGTTTTGGAAAAAGTGGTCGAAGACCTGCCTAATTTTCCTCGCGAATATTTACTCTGCCGGCGACATATTAGATGAAGCGCTTTCATTTGGCGTATTTCGGACACTTTTCTGAACTTTTCCCTGTTCCCCTACTTTACTATTATTTTTGCGTATCTGGAAAAATTAATTCATCCCCAGGTAAGTGCCTCTTTCTCCGAAGTATAATATTCGGTCATTCACTTGTTTTGGCAAAAGTGGTCGAAGACCTGCCTAATTTTCCTCGCGAATATTTACTCTGCCGGCGACATATTAGATGAAGCGCTTTCATTTGGCGTATTTCGGATCCTTTTCTGAACTTTTCCCTGTTCCCCTACCTTACTATTATTTTTGCGTATCTGGAAAAATTAATTCATCCCCAGGTAAGTGCCTCTTTCTCCGAAGTATAATATTCGGTCATTCACTTGTTTTGGCAAAAGTGGTCGAAGACCTGCCTAATTTTCCTCGCGAATATTTACTCTGCCGGCGACATATTAGATGAAGCGCTTTCATTTGGCGTATTTCGGATCCTTTTCTGAACTTTTCCCTGTTCCCCTACCTTACTATTATTTTTGCGTATCTGGAAAAATTAATTCATCCCCAGGTAAGTGCCTCTTTCTCCGAAGTATAATATTCGGTCATTCACTTGTTTTGGCAAAAGTGGTCGAAGACCTGCCTAATTTTCCTCGCGAATATTTACTCTGCCGGCGACATATTAGATGAAGCGCTTTCATTTGGCGTATTTCGGATACTTTTCTGAACTTTTCCCTGTTCCCCTACCTGACTATTATTTTTGCGTATCTGGAAAAATTAATTCATCCCCAGGTAAGTGCCTCTTTCTCCGAAGTATAATATTCGGTCATTCACTTGTTTTGGCAAAAGTGGTCGAAGTCCTGCCTAATTTTCCTCGCGAATATTTACTGTGACGGCGACATATTAGATGAAGCGCTTTCATTTGACGTATTTCGGATACTTTTCTGAACTTTTCCCTGTTCCCCTACCTTACTATAATTTTTGCGTATCTGGAAAAATTAATTCATCCCCAGGTAAGTGCCTCTTTCTCCGAAGTATAATATTCGGTCATTCACTGGTTTTGGCAAAAGTGGTCGAAGACCTGCCTAATTTTCCTCGCGAATATTTACTCTGCCGGCGACATATTAGATGAAGCGCTTTCATTTGGCGTATTTCGGATCCTTTTCTGAACTTTTCCCTGTTCCCCTACCTTACTATTATTTTTGCGTATCTGGAAAAATTAATTCATCCCCAGGTAAGTGCCTCTTTCTCCGAAGTATAATATTCGGTCATTCACTTGTTTTGGCAAAAGTGGTCGAAGACCTGCCTAATTTTCCTCGCGAATATTTACTCTGCCAACGACATATTAGATGAAGCGCTTTCATTTGGCGTATTTCGGATACTTTTCTGAACTTTTCCGTGTTCCCCTACCTTACTATTATTTTTGCGTATCTGGAAAAAGTAATTCATCCCCAGGTAAGTGCCTCTTTCTCCGAAGTATAATATTCGGTCATTCACTTGTTTTGGCAAAAGTGGTCGAAGACCTGCCTAATTTTCCTCGCGAATATTTACTCTGCCGGCAACATATTAGATGAAGCGCTTTCATTTGACGTATTTCGGATACTTTTCTGAACTTCTCCCTGTTCCCCTACCTTACTATTATTTTTGCGTATCTGGAAAAATTAATTCATCCCCAGGTAAGTGCCTCTTTCTCCGAAGTATAATATTTGGTCATTCACTTGTTTTGGCAAAAGTGGTCGAAGACCTGCCTAATTTTCCTCGCGAATATTTACTCTGCCGGCGACATATTAGATGAAGCGCTTTCATTTGGCGTATTTCGGATCCTTTTCTGAACTTTTCCCTGTTCCCCTACCTTACTATTATTTTTGCGTATCTGGAAAAATTAATTCATCCCCAGGTAAGTGCCTCTTTCTCCGAAGTATAATATTCGGTCATTCACTTGTTTTGGCAAAAGTGGTCGAAGACCTGCCTAATTTTCCTCGCGAATATTTACTCTGCCGGCGACATATTAGATGAAGCGCTTTCATTTGGCGTATTTCGGATACTTTTCTGAACTTTTCCCTGTTCCCCTACCTTACTATTATTTTTGCGTATCTGGAAAAATTAATTCATCCCCAGGTAAGTGCCTCTTTCTCCGAAGTATAATATTCGGTCATTCACTTGTTTTGGCAAAAGTGGTCGAAGACCTGCCTAATTTTCCTCGCGAATATTTACTCTGCCGGCGACATATTAGATGAAGCGCTTTCATTTGGCGTATTTTGGATACTTTTCTGAACTTTTCCCTGTTCCCCTACCTTACTATTATTTTTGCGTATCTGGAAAAATTAATTCATCCCCAGGTAAGTGCCTCTTTCTCCGAAGTATAATATTCGCTCATTCACTTGTTTTGGCAAAAGTGGTCGAAGACCTGCCTAATTTTCCTCGCGAATATTTACTCTGCCGGCGACATATTAGATGAAGCGCTTTCATTTGGCGTATTTCGGATACTTTTATGAACTTTTCCCTGTTCCCCTACCTGACTATTATTTTTGCGTATCTGGAAAAATTAATTCATCCCCAGGTAAGTGCCTCTTTCTCCGAAGTATAATATTCGGTCATTCACTTGTTTTGGCAAAAGTGGTCGAAGTCCTGCCTAATTTTCCTCGCGAATATTTACTCTGCCGGCGACATATTAGATGAAGCGCTTTCATTTGACGTATTTCGGATACTTTTCTGAACTTTTCCCTGTTCCCCTACCTTACTATAATTTTTGCGTATCTGGAAAAATTAATTCATCCCCAGGTAAGTGCCTCTTTCTCCGAAGTATAATATTCGGTCATTCACTTGTTTTGGCAAAAGTGGTCGAAGACCTGCCTAATTTTCCTCGCGAATATTTACTCTGCCGGCGACATATTAGATGAAGCGCTTTCATTTGGCGTATTTCGGATCCTTTTCTGAACTTTTCCCTGTTCCCCTACCTTACTATTATTTTTGCGTATCTGGAAAAATTAATTCATCCCCAGGTAAGTGCCTCTTTCTCCGAAGTATAATATTCGGTCATTCACTTGTTTTGGCAAAAGTGGTCGAAGACCTGCCTAATTTTCCTCGCGAATATTTACTCTGCCGGCGACATATTAGATGAAGCGCTTTCATTTGGCGTATTTCGGATACTTTTCTGAACTTTTCCCGGTTCCCCTACCTTACTATTATTTTTGCGTATCTGGAAAAATTAATTCATCCCCAGGTAAGTGCCTCTTTCTCCGAAGTATAATATTCGGTCATTCACTTGTTTTGGAAAAAGTTGTCGAAGACCTGCCTAATTTTCCTCGCGAATATTTACTCTGCCGGCGACATATTAGATGAAGCGCTTTCATTTGGCGTATTTCGGATACTTTTCTGAACTTTTCCCTGTTCCCCTACCTTACTATTATTTTTGCGTATCTGGAAAAAGTAATTCATCCCCAGGTAAGTGCCTCTTTCTCCGAAGTATAATATTCGCTCATTCACTTGTTTTGGCAAAAGTGGTCGAAGACCTGCCTAATTTTCCTCGCGAATATTTACTCTGCCGGCGACATATTAGATGAAGCGCTTTCATTTGGCGTATTTCGGATACTTTTCTGAACTTTTCCCTGTTCCCCTACCTTACTATTATTTTTGCGTATCTGGAAAAATTAATTCATCCCCAGGTAAGTGCCTCTTTCTCCGAAGTATAATATTCGGTCATTCACTTGTTTTGGAAAAAGTGGTCGAAGACCTGCCTAATTTTCCTCGCGAATATTTACTCTGCCGGCGACATATTAGATGAAGCGCTTTCATTTGGCGTATTTCGGACACTTTTCTGAACTTTTCCCTGTTCCCCTACCTTACTATTATTTTTGCGTATCTGGAAAAATTAATTCATCCCCAGGTAAGTGCCTCTTTCTCCGAAGTATAATATTCGGTCATTCACTTGTTTTGGCAAAAGTGGTCGAAGACCTGCCTAATTTTCCTCGCGAATATTTACTCTGCCGGCGACATATTAGATGAAGCGCTTTCATTTGGCGTATTTCGGATCCTTTTCTGAACTTTTCCCTGTTCCCCTACCTTACTATTATTTTTGCGTATCTGGAAAAATTAATTCATCCCCAGGTAAGTGCCTCTTTCTCCGAAGTATAATATTCGGTCATTCACTTGTTTTGGCAAAAGTGGTCGAAGACCTGCCTAATTTTCCTCGCGAATATTTACTCTGCCGGCGACATATTAGATGAAGCGCTTTCATTTGGCGTATTTCGGATCCTTTTCTGAACTTTTCCCTTTTCCCCTACCTTACTATTATTTTTGCGTATCTGGAAAAATTAATTCATCCCCAGGTAAGTGCCTCTTTCTCCGAAGTATAATATTCGGTCATTCACTTGTTTTGGCAAAAGTGGTCGAAGACCTGCCTAATTTTCCTCGCGAATATTTACTCTGCCGGCGACATATTAGATGAAGCGCTTTCATTTGGCGTATTTCGGATACTTTTCTGAACTTTTCCCTGTTCCCCTACCTGACTATTATTTTTGCGTATCTGGAAAAATTAATTCATCCCCAGGTAAGTGCCTCTTTCTCCGAAGTATAATATTCGGTCATTCACTTGTTTTGGCAAAAGTGGTCGAAGTCCTGCCTAATTTTCCTCGCGAATATTTACTGTGACGGCGACATATTAGATGAAGCGCTTTCATTTGACGTATTTCGGATACTTTTCTGAACTTTTCCCTGTTCCCCTACCTTACTATAATTTTTGCGTATCTGGAAAAATTAATTCATCCCCAGGTAAGTGCCTCTTTCTCCGAAGTATAATATTCGGTCATTCACTGGTTTTGGCAAAAGTGGTCGAAGACCTGCCTAATTTTCCTCGCGAATATTTACTCTGCCGGCGACATATTAGATGAAGCGCTTTCATTTGGCGTATTTCGGATCCTTTTCTGAACTTTTCCCTGTTCCCCTACCTTACTATTATTTTTGCGTATCTGGAAAAATTAATTCATCCCCAGGTAAGTGCCTCTTTCTCCGAAGTATAATATTCGGTCATTCACTTGTTTTGGCAAAAGTGGTCGAAGACCTGCCTAATTTTCCTCGCGAATATTTACTCTGCCGGCGACATATTAGATGAAGCGCTTTCATTTGGCGTATTTCGGATACTTTTCTGAACTTTTCCCTGTTCCCCTACCTTACTATTATTTTTGCGTATCTGGAAAAAGTAATTCATCCCCAGGTAAGTGCCTCTTTCTCCGAAGTATAATATTCGGTCATTCACTTGTTTTGGCAAAAGTGGTCGAAGACCTGCCTAATTTTCCTCGCGAATATTTACTCTGCCGGCGACATATTAGATGAAGCGCTTTCATTTGGCGTATTTCGGATCCTTTTCTGAACTTTTCCCTGTTCCCCTACCTTACTATTATTTTTGCGTATCTGGAAAAATTAATTCATCCCCAGGTAAGTGCCTCTTTCTCCGAAGTATAATATTCGGTCATTCACTTGTTTTGGCAAAAGTGGTCGAAGACCTGCCTAATTTTCCTCGCGAATATTTACTCTGCCGGCGACATATTAGATGAAGCGCTTTCATTTGGCGTATTTCGGATACTTTTCTGAACTTTTCCCGGTTCCCCTACCTTACTATTATTTTTGCGTATCTGGAAAAATTAATTCATCCCCAGGTAAGTGCCTCTTTCTCCGAAGTATAATATTCGGTCATTCACTTGTTTTGGAAAAAGTTGTCGAAGACCTGCCTAATTTTCCTCGCGAATATTTACTCTGCCGGCGACATATTAGATGAAGCGCTTTCATTTGGCGTATTTCGGATACTTTTCTGAACTTTTCCCTGTTCCCCTACCTTACTATTATTTTTGCGTATCTGGAAAAAGTAATTCATCCCCAGGTAAGTGCCTCTTTCTCCGAAGTATAATATTCGCTCATTCACTTGTTTTGGCAAAAGTGGTCGAAGACCTGCCTAATTTTCCTCGCGAATATTTACTCTGCCGGCGACATATTAGATGAAGCGCTTTCATTTGGCGTATTTCGGATACTTTTCTGAACTTTTCCCTGTTCCCCTACCTTACTATTATTTTTGCGTATCTGGAAAAATTAATTCATCCCCAGGTAAGTGCCTCTTTCTCCGAAGTATAATATTCGGTCATTCACTTGTTTTGGAAAAAGTGGTCGAAGACCTGCCTAATTTTCCTCGCGAATATTTACTCTGCCGGCGACATATTAGATGAAGCGCTTTCATTTGGCGTATTTCGGACACTTTTCTGAACTTTTCCCTGTTCCCCTACCTTACTATTATTTTTGCGTATCTGGAAAAATTAATTCATCCCCAGGTAAGTGCCTCTTTCTCCGAAGTATAATATTCGGTCATTCACTTGTTTTGGCAAAAGTGGTCGAAGACCTGCCTAATTTTCCTCGCGAATATTTACTCTGCCGGCGACATATTAGATGAAGCGCTTTCATTTGGCGTATTTCGGATCCTTTTCTGAACTTTTCCCTGTTCCCCTACCTTACTATTATTTTTGCGTATCTGGAAAAATTAATTCATCCCCAGGTAAGTGCCTCTTTCTCCGAAGTATAATATTCGGTCATTCACTTGTTTTGGCAAAAGTGGTCGAAGACCTGCCTAATTTTCCTCGCGAATATTTACTCTGCCGGCGACATATTAGATGAAGCGCTTTCATTTGGCGTATTTCGGATCCTTTTCTGAACTTTTCCCTTTTCCCCTACCTTACTATTATTTTTGCGTATCTGGAAAAATTAATTCATCCCCAGGTAAGTGCCTCTTTCTCCGAAGTATAATATTCGGTCATTCACTTGTTTTGGCAAAAGTGGTCGAAGACCTGCCTAATTTTCCTCGCGAATATTTACTCTGCCGGCGACATATTAGATGAAGCGCTTTCATTTGGCGTATTTCGGATACTTTTCTGAACTTTTCCCTGTTCCCCTACCTGACTATTATTTTTGCGTATCTGGAAAAATTAATTCATCCCCAGGTAAGTGCCTCTTTCTCCGAAGTATAATATTCGGTCATTCACTTGTTTTGGCAAAAGTGGTCGAAGTCCTGCCTAATTTTCCTCGCGAATATTTACTGTGACGGCGACATATTAGATGAAGCGCTTTCATTTGACGTATTTCGGATACTTTTCTGAACTTTTCCCTGTTCCCCTACCTTACTATAATTTTTGCGTATCTGGAAAAATTAATTCATCCCCAGGTAAGTGCCTCTTTCTCCGAAGTATAATATTCGGTCATTCACTGGTTTTGGCAAAAGTGGTCGAAGACCTGCCTAATTTTCCTCGCGAATATTTACTCTGCCGGCGACATATTAGATGAAGCGCTTTCATTTGGCGTATTTCGGATCCTTTTCTGAACTTTTCCCTGTTCCCCTACCTTACTATTATTTTTGCGTATCTGGAAAAATTAATTCATCCCCAGGTAAGTGCCTCTTTCTCCGAAGTATAATATTCGGTCATTCACTTGTTTTGGCAAAAGTGGTCGAAGACCTGCCTAATTTTCCTCGCGAATATTTACTCTGCCGGCGACATATTAGATGAAGCGCTTTCATTTGGCGTATTTCGGATACTTTTCTGAACTTTTCCCTGTTCCCCTACCTTACTATTATTTTTGCGTATCTGGAAAAAGTAATTCATCCCCAGGTAAGTGCCTCTTTCTCCGAAGTATAATATTCGGTCATTCACTTGTTTTGGCAAAAGTGGTCGAAGACCTGCCTAATTTTCCTCGCGAATATTTACTCTGCCGGCAACATATTAGATGAAGCGCTTTCATTTGACGTATTTCGGATACTTTTCTGAACTTCTCCCTGTTCCCCTACCTTACTATTATTTTTGCGTATCTGGAAAAATTAATTCATCCCCAGGTAAGTGCCTCTTTCTCCGAAGTATAATATTCGGTCATTCACTTGTTTTGGCAAAAGTGGTCGAAGACCTGCCTAATTTTCCTCGCGAATATTTACTCTGCCGGCGACATATTAGATGAAGCGCTTTCATTTGGCGTATTTCGGATCCTTTTCTGAACTTTTCCCTGTTCCCCTACCTTACTATTATTTTTGCGTATCTGGAAAAATTAATTCATCCCCAGGTAAGTGCCTCTTTCTCCGAAGTATAATATTCGGTCATTCACTTGTTTTGGCAAAAGTGGTCGAAGACCTGCCTAATTTTCCTCGCGAATATTTACTCTGCCGGCGACATATTAGATGAAGCGCTTTCATTTGGCGTATTTCGGATACTTTTCTGAACTTTTCCCTGTTCCCCTACCTTACTATTATTTTTGCGTATCTGGAAAAATTAATTCATCCCCAGGTAAGTGCCTCTTTCTCCGAAGTATAATATTCGGTCATTCACTTGTTTTGGCAAAAGTGGTCGAAGACCTGCCTAATTTTCCTCGCGAATATTTACTCTGCCGGCGACATATTAGATGAAGCGCTTTCATTTAGCGTATTTTGGATACTTTTCTGAACTTTTCCCTGTTCCCCTACCTTACTATTATTTTTGCGTATCTGGAAAAATTAATTCATCCCCAGGTAAGTGCCTCTTTCTCCGAAGTATAATATTCGCTCATTCACTTGTTTTGGCAAAAGTGGTCGAAGACCTGCCTAATTTTCCTCGCGAATATTTACTCTGCCGGCGACATATTAGATGAAGCGCTTTCATTTGGCGTATTTCGGATACTTTTATGAACTTTTCCCTGTTCCCCTACCTGACTATTATTTTTGCGTATCTGGAAAAATTAATTCATCCCCAGGTAAGTGCCTCTTTCTCCGAAGTATAATATTCGGTCATTCACTTGTTTTGGCAAAAGTGGTCGAAGTCCTGCCTAATTTTCCTCGCGAATATTTACTGTGCCGGCGACATATTAGATGAAGCGCTTTCATTTGACGTATTTCGGATACTTTTCTGAACTTTTCCCTGTTCCCCTACCTTACTATAATTTTTGCGTATCTGGAAAAATTAATTCATCCCCAGGTAAGTGCCTCTTTCTCCGAAGTATAATATTCGGTCATTCACTTGTTTTGGCAAAAGTGGTCGAAGACCTGCCTAATTTTCCTCGCGAATATTTACTCTGCCGGCGACATATTAGATGAAGCGCTTTCATTTGGCGTATTTCGGATCCTTTTCTGAACTTTTCCCTGTTCCCCTACCTTACTATTATTTTTGCGTATCTGGAAAAATTAATTCATCTCCAGGTAAGTGCCTCTTTCTCCGAAGTATAATATTCGGTCATTCACTTGTTTTGGCAAAAGTGGTCGAAGACCTGCCTAATTTTCCTCGCGAATATTTACTCTGCCGGCGACATATTAGATGAAGCGCTTTCATTTGGCGTATTTCGGATCCTTTTCTGAACTTTTCCCTGTTCCCCTACCTTACTATTATTTTTGCGTATCTGGAAAAATTAATTCATCCCCAGGTAAGTGCCTCTTTCTCCGAAGTATAATATTCGGTCATTCACTTGTTTTGGCAAAAGTGGTCGAAGACCTGCCTAATTTTCCTCGCGAATATTTACTCTGCCGGCGACATATTAGATGAAGCGCTTTCATTTGGCGTATTTCGGATACTTTTCTGAACTTTTCCCTGTTCCCCTACCTTACTATTATTTTTGCGTATCTGGAAAAATTAATTCATCCCCAGGTAAGTGCCTCTTTCTCCGAAGTATAATATTCGGTCATTCACTTGTTTTGGCAAAAGTGGTCGAAGACCTGCCTAATTTTCCTCGCGAATATTTACTCTGCCGGCGACATATTAGATGAAGCGCTTTCATTTGGCGTATTTTGGATACTTTTCTGAACTTTTCCCTGTTCCCCTACCTTACTATTATTTTTGCGTATCTGGAAAAATTAATTCATCCCCAGGTAAGTGCCTCTTTCTCCGAAGTATAATATTCGGTCATTCACTTGTTTTTGCAAAAGTGGTCGAAGACCTGCCTAATTTTCCTCGCGAATATTTACTCTGCCGGCGACATATTAGATGAAGCGCTTTCATTTGGCGTATTTCGGATACTTTTATGAACTTTTCCCTGTTCCCCTACCTGACTATTATTTTTGCGTATCTGGAAAAATTAATTCATCCCCAGGTAAGTGCCTCTTTCTCCGAAGTATAATATTCGGTCATTCACTTGTTTTGGCAAAAGTGGTCGAAGTCCTGCCTAATTTTCCTCGCGAATATTTACTCTGCCGGCGACATATTAGATGAAGCGCTTTCATTTGACGTATTTCGGATACTTTTCTGAACTTTTCCCTGTTCCCCTACCTTACTATAATTTTTGCGTATCTGGAAAAATTAATTCATCTCCAGGTAAGTGCCTCTTTCTCCGAAGTATAATATTCGGTCATTCACTTGTTTTGGCAAAAGTGGTCGAAGACCTGCCTAATTTTCCTCGCGAATATTTACTCTGCCGGCGACATATTAGATGAAGCGCTTTCATTTGGCGTATTTCGGATCCTTTTCTGAACTTTTCCCTGTTCCCCTACCTTACTATTATTTTTGCGTATCTGGAAAAATTAATTCATCCCCAGGTAAGTGCCTCTTTCTCCGAAGTATAATATTCGGTCATTCACTTGTTTTGGCAAAAGTGGTCGAAGACCTGCCTAATTTTCCTCGCGAATATTTACTCTGCCGGCGACATATTAGATGAAGCGCTTTCATTTGGCGTATTTCGGATACTTTTCTGAACTTTTCCCGGTTCCCCTACCTTACTATTATTTTTGCGTATCTGGAAAAATTAATTCATCCCCAGGTAAGTGCCTCTTTCTCCGAAGTATAATATTCGGTCATTCACTTGTTTTGGAAAAAGTTGTCGAAGACCTGCCTAATTTTCCTCGCGAATATTTACTCTGCCGGCGACATATTAGATGAAGCGCTTTCATTTGGCGTATTTCGGATACTTTTCTGAACTTTTCCCTGTTCCCCTACCTTACTATTATTTTTGCGTATCTGGAAAAAGTAATTCATCCCCAGGTAAGTGCCTCTTTCTCCGAAGTATAATATTCGCTCATTCACTTGTTTTGGCAAAAGTGGTCGAAGACCTGCCTAATTTTCCTCGCGAATATTTACTCTGCCGGCGACATATTAGATGAAGCGCTTTCATTTGGCGTATTTCGGATACTTTTCTGAACTTTTCCCTGTTCCCCTACCTTACTATTATTTTTGCGTATCTGGAAAAATTAATTCATCCCCAGGTAAGTGCCTCTTTCTCCGAAGTATAATATTCGGTCATTCACTTGTTTTGGAAAAAGTGGTCGAAGACCTGCCTAATTTTCCTCGCGAATATTTACTCTGCCGGCGACATATTAGATGAAGCGCTTTCATTTGGCGTATTTCGGACACTTTTCTGAACTTTTCCCTGTTCCCCTACCTTACTATTATTTTTGCGTATCTGGAAAAATTAATTCATCCCCAGGTAAGTGCCTCTTTCTCCGAAGTATAATATTCGGTCATTCACTTGTTTTGGCAAAAGTGGTCGAAGACCTGCCTAATTTTCCTCGCGAATATTTACTCTGCCGGCGACATATTAGATGAAGCGCTTTCATTTGGCGTATTTCGGATCCTTTTCTGAACTTTTCCCTGTTCCCCTACCTTACTATTATTTTTGCGTATCTGGAAAAATTAATTCATCCCCAGGTAAGTGCCTCTTTCTCCGAAGTATAATATTCGGTCATTCACTTGTTTTGGCAAAAGTGGTCGAAGACCTGCCTAATTTTCCTCGCGAATATTTACTCTGCCGGCGACATATTAGATGAAGCGCTTTCATTTGGCGTATTTCGGATCCTTTTCTGAACTTTTCCCTTTTCCCCTACCTTACTATTATTTTTGCGTATCTGGAAAAATTAATTCATCCCCAGGTAAGTGCCTCTTTCTCCGAAGTATAATATTCGGTCATTCACTTGTTTTGGCAAAAGTGGTCGAAGACCTGCCTAATTTTCCTCGCGAATATTTACTCTGCCGGCGACATATTAGATGAAGCGCTTTCATTTGGCGTATTTCGGATACTTTTCTGAACTTTTCCCTGTTCCCCTACCTGACTATTATTTTTGCGTATCTGGAAAAATTAATTCATCCCCAGGTAAGTGCCTCTTTCTCCGAAGTATAATATTCGGTCATTCACTTGTTTTGGCAAAAGTGGTCGAAGTCCTGCCTAATTTTCCTCGCGAATATTTACTGTGACGGCGACATATTAGATGAAGCGCTTTCATTTGACGTATTTCGGATACTTTTCTGAACTTTTCCCTGTTCCCCTACCTTACTATAATTTTTGCGTATCTGGAAAAATTAATTCATCCCCAGGTAAGTGCCTCTTTCTCCGAAGTATAATATTCGGTCATTCACTTGTTTTGGCAAAAGTGGTCGAAGACCTGCCTAATTTTCCTCGCGAATATTTACTCTGCCGGCGACATATTAGATGAAGCGCTTTCATTTGGCGTATTTTGGATACTTTTCTGAACTTTTCCCTGTTCCCCTACCTTACTATTATTTTTGCGTATCTGGAAAAATTAATTCATCCCCAGGTAAGTGCCTCTTTCTCCGAAGTATAATATTCGGTCATTCACTTGTTTTTGCAAAAGTGGTCGAAGACCTGCCTAATTTTCCTCGCGAATATTTACTCTGCCGGCGACATATTAGATGAAGCGCTTTCATTTGGCGTATTTCGGATACTTTTATGAACTTTTCCCTGTTCCCCTACCTGACTATTATTTTTGCGTATCTGGAAAAATTAATTCATCCCCAGGTAAGTGCCTCTTTCTCCGAAGTATAATATTCGGTCATTCACTTGTTTTGGCAAAAGTGGTCGAAGTCCTGCCTAATTTTCCTCGCGAATATTTACTCTGCCGGCGACATATTAGATGAAGCGCTTTCATTTGACGTATTTCGGATACTTTTCTGAACTTTTCCCTGTTCCCCTACCTTACTATAATTTTTGCGTATCTGGAAAAATTAATTCATCCCCAGGTAAGTGCCTCTTTCTCCGAAGTATAATATTCGGTCATTCACTTGTTTTGGCAAAAGTGGTCGAAGACCTGCCTAATTTTCCTCGCGAATATTTACTCTGCCGGCGACATATTAGATGAAGCGCTTTCATTTGGCGTATTTCGGATCCTTTTCTGAACTTTTCCCTGTTCCCCTACCTTACTATTATTTTTGCGTATCTGGAAAAATTAATTCATCCCCAGGTAAGTGCCTCTTTCTCCGAAGTATAATATTCGGTCATTCACTTGTTTTGGCAAAAGTGGTCGAAGACCTGCCTAATTTTCCTCGCGAATATTTACTCTGCCGGCGACATATTAGATGAAGCGCTTTCATTTGGCGTATTTCGGATACTTTTCTGAACTTTTCCCGGTTCCCCTACCTTACTATTATTTTTGCGTATCTGGAAAAATTAATTCATCCCCAGGTAAGTGCCTCTTTCTCCGAAGTATAATATTCGGTCATTCACTTGTTTTGGAAAAAGTTGTCGAAGACCTGCCTAATTTTCCTCGCGAATATTTACTCTGCCGGCGACATATTAGATGAAGCGCTTTCATTTGGCGTATTTCGGATACTTTTCTGAACTTTTCCCTGTTCCCCTACCTTACTATTATTTTTGCGTATCTGGAAAAAGTAATTCATCCCCAGGTAAGTGCCTCTTTCTCCGAAGTATAATATTCGCTCATTCACTTGTTTTGGCAAAAGTGGTCGAAGACCTGCCTAATTTTCCTCGCGAATATTTACTCTGCCGGCGACATATTAGATGAAGCGCTTTCATTTGGCGTATTTCGGATACTTTTCTGAACTTTTCCCTGTTCCCCTACCTTACTATTATTTTTGCGTATCTGGAAAAATTAATTCATCCCCAGGTAAGTGCCTCTTTCTCCGAAGTATAATATTCGGTCATTCACTTGTTTTGGAAAAAGTGGTCGAAGACCTGCCTAATTTTCCTCGCGAATATTTACTCTGCCGGCGACATATTAGATGAAGCGCTTTCATTTGGCGTATTTCGGACACTTTTCTGAACTTTTCCCTGTTCCCCTACCTTACTATTATTTTTGCGTATCTGGAAAAATTAATTCATCCCCAGGTAAGTGCCTCTTTCTCCGAAGTATAATATTCGGTCATTCACTTGTTTTGGCAAAAGTGGTCGAAGACCTGCCTAATTTTCCTCGCGAATATTTACTCTGCCGGCGACATATTAGATGAAGCGCTTTCATTTGGCGTATTTCGGATCCTTTTCTGAACTTTTCCCTGTTCCCCTACCTTACTATTATTTTTGCGTATCTGGAAAAATTAATTCATCCCCAGGTAAGTGCCTCTTTCTCCGAAGTATAATATTCGGTCATTCACTTGTTTTGGCAAAAGTGGTCGAAGACCTGCCTAATTTTCCTCGCGAATATTTACTCTGCCGGCGACATATTAGATGAAGCGCTTTCATTTGGCGTATTTCGGATCCTTTTCTGAACTTTTCCCTTTTCCCCTACCTTACTATTATTTTTGCGTATCTGGAAAAATTAATTCATCCCCAGGTAAGTGCCTCTTTCTCCGAAGTATAATATTCGGTCATTCACTTGTTTTGGCAAAAGTGGTCGAAGACCTGCCTAATTTTCCTCGCGAATATTTACTCTGCCGGCGACATATTAGATGAAGCGCTTTCATTTGGCGTATTTCGGATACTTTTCTGAACTTTTCCCTGTTCCCCTACCTGACTATTATTTTTGCGTATCTGGAAAAATTAATTCATCCCCAGGTAAGTGCCTCTTTCTCCGAAGTATAATATTCGGTCATTCACTTGTTTTGGCAAAAGTGGTCGAAGTCCTGCCTAATTTTCCTCGCGAATATTTACTGTGACGGCGACATATTAGATGAAGCGCTTTCATTTGACGTATTTCGGATACTTTTCTGAACTTTTCCCTGTTCCCCTACCTTACTATAATTTTTGCGTATCTGGAAAAATTAATTCATCCCCAGGTAAGTGCCTCTTTCTCCGAAGTATAATATTCGGTCATTCACTGGTTTTGGCAAAAGTGGTCGAAGACCTGCCTAATTTTCCTCGCGAATATTTACTCTGCCGGCGACATATTAGATGAAGCGCTTTCATTTGGCGTATTTCGGATCCTTTTCTGAACTTTTCCCTGTTCCCCTACCTTACTATTATTTTTGCGTATCTGGAAAAATTAATTCATCCCCAGGTAAGTGCCTCTTTCTCCGAAGTATAATATTCGGTCATTCACTTGTTTTGGCAAAAGTGGTCGAAGACCTGCCTAATTTTCCTCGCGAATATTTACTCTGCCGGCGACATATTAGATGAAGCGCTTTCATTTGGCGTATTTCGGATACTTTTCTGAACTTTTCCCTGTTCCCCTACCTTACTATTATTTTTGCGTATCTGGAAAAAGTAATTCATCCCCAGGTAAGTGCCTCTTTCTCCGAAGTATAATATTCGGTCATTCACTTGTTTTGGCAAAAGTGGTCGAAGACCTGCCTAATTTTCCTCGCGAATATTTACTCTGCCGGCAACATATTAGATGAAGCGCTTTCATTTGACGTATTTCGGATACTTTTCTGAACTTCTCCCTGTTCCCCTACCTTACTATTATTTTTGCGTATCTGGAAAAATTAATTCATCCCCAGGTAAGTGCCTCTTTCTCCGAAGTATAATATTCGGTCATTCACTTGTTTTGGCAAAAGTGGTCGAAGACCTGCCTAATTTTCCTCGCGAATATTTACTCTGCCGGCGACATATTAGATGAAGCGCTTTCATTTGGCGTATTTCGGATACTTTTCTGAACTTTTCCCTGTTCCCCTACCTTACTATTATTTTTGCGTATCTGGAAAAATTAATTCATCCCCAGGTAAGTGCCTCTTTCTCCGAAGTATAATATTCGGTCATTCACTTGTTTTGGCAAAAGTGGTCGAAGACCTGCCTAATTTTCCTCGCGAATATTTACTCTGCCGGCGACATATTAGATGAAGCGCTTTCATTTGGCGTATTTCGGATACTTTTCTGAACTTTTCCCTGTTCCCCTACCTTACTATTATTTTTGCGTATCTGGAAAAATTAATTCATCCCCAGGTAAGTGCCTCTTTCTCCGAAGTATAATATTCGGTCATTCACTTGTTTTGGCAAAAGTGGTCGAAGACCTGCCTAATTTTCCTCGCGAATATTTACTCTGCCGGCGACATATTAGATGAAGCGCTTTCATTTAGCGTATTTTGGATACTTTTCTGAACTTTTCCCTGTTCCCCTACCTTACTATTATTTTTGCGTATCTGGAAAAATTAATTCATCCCCAGGTAAGTGCCTCTTTCTCCGAAGTATAATATTCGCTCATTCACTTGTTTTGGCAAAAGTGGTCGAAGACCTGCCTAATTTTCCTCGCGAATATTTACTCTGCCGGCGACATATTAGATGAAGCGCTTTCATTTGGCGTATTTCGGATACTTTTATGAACTTTTCCCTGTTCCCCTACCTGACTATTATTTTTGCGTATCTGGAAAAATTAATTCATCCCCAGGTAAGTGCCTCTTTCTCCGAAGTATAATATTCGGTCATTCACTTGTTTTGGCAAAAGTGGTCGAAGTCCTGCCTAATTTTTCTCGCGAATATTTACTGTGCCGGCGACATATTAGATGAAGCGCTTTCATTTGACGTATTTCGGATACTTTTCTGAACTTTTCCCTGTTCCCCTACCTTACTATAATTTTTGCGTATCTGGAAAAATTAATTCATCCCCAGGTAAGTGCCTCTTTCTCCGAAGTATAATATTCGGTCATTCACTTGTTTTGGCAAAAGTGGTCGAAGACCTGCCTAATTTTCCTCGCGAATATTTACTCTGCCGGCGACATATTAGATGAAGCGCTTTCATTTGGCGTATTTCGGATCCTTTTCTGAACTTTTCCCTGTTCCCCTACCTTACTATTATTTTTGCGTATCTGGAAAAATTAATTCATCTCCAGGTAAGTGCCTCTTTCTCCGAAGTATAATATTCGGTCATTCACTTGTTTTGGCAAAAGTGGTCGAAGACCTGCCTAATTTTCCTCGCGAATATTTACTCTGCCGGCGACATATTAGATGAAGCGCTTTCATTTGGCGTATTTCGGATCCTTTTCTGAACTTTTCCCTGTTCCCCTACCTTACTATTATTTTTGCGTATCTGGAAAAATTAATTCATCCCCAGGTAAGTGCCTCTTTCTCCGAAGTATAATATTCGGTCATTCACTTGTTTTGGCAAAAGTGGTCGAAGACCTGCCTAATTTTCCTCGCGAATATTTACTCTGCCGGCGACATATTAGATGAAGCGCTTTCATTTGGCGTATTTTGGATACTTTTCTGAACTTTTCCCTGTTCCCCTACCTTACTATTATTTTTGCGTATCTGGAAAAATTAATTCATCCCCAGGTAAGTGCCTCTTTCTCCGAAGTATAATATTCGCTCATTCACTTGTTTTGGCAAAAGTGGTCGAAGACCTGCCTAATTTTCCTCACGAATATTTAATCTGCCGGCGACATATTAGATGAAGCGCTTTCATTTGGCGTATTTCGGATACTTTTATGAACTTTTCCCTGTTCCCCTACCTTACTATTATTTTTGCGTATCTGGAAAAATTAATTCATCCCCAGGTAAGTGCCTCTTTCTCCGAAGTATAATATTCGGTCATTCACTTGTTTTGGCAAAAGTGGTCGAAGACCTGCCTAATTTTCCTCGCGAATATTTACTCTGCCGGCGACATATTAGATGAAGCGCTTTCATTTGGCGTATTTCGGATACTTTTATGAACTTTTCCCTGTTCCCCTACCTTACTATTATTTTTGCGTATCTGGAAAAATTAATTCATCCCCAGGTAAGTGCCTCTTTCTCCGAAGTATAATATTCGGTCATTCACTTGTTTTGGCAAAAGTGGTCGAAGACCTGCCTAATTTTCCTCGCGAATATTTACTCTGCCGGCGACATATTAGATGAAGCGCTTTCATTTGGCGTATTTCGGATACTTTTCTGAACTTTTCCCTGTTCCCCTACCTTACTATTATTTTTGCGTATCTGGAAAAATTAATTCATCCCCAGGTAAGTGCCTCTTTCTCCGAAGTATAATATTCGGTCATTCACTTGTTTTGGCAAAAGTGGTCGAAGACCTGCCTAATTTTCCTCGCGAATATTTACTCTGCCGGCGACATATTAGATGAAGCGCTTTCATTTGGCGTATTTTGGATACTTTTCTGAACTTTTCCCTGTTCCCCTACCTTACTATTATTTTTGCGTATCTGGAAAAATTAATTCATCCCCAGGTAAGTGCCTCTTTCTCCGAAGTATAATATTCGCTCATTCACTTGTTTTGGCAAAAGTGGTCGAAGACCTGCCTAATTTTCCTCGCGAATATTTACTCTGCCGGCGACATATTAGATGAAGCGCTTTCATTTGGCGTATTTCGGATACTTTTCTGAACTTTTCCCTGTTCCCCTACCTTACTATTATTTTTGCGTATCTGGAAAAATTAATTCATCCCCAGGTAAGTGCCTCTTTCTCCGAAGTATAATATTCGGTCATTCACTTGTTTTGGCAAAAGTGGTCGAAGACCTGCCTAATTTTCCTCGCGAATATTTACTCTGCCGGCGACATATTAGATGAAGCGCTTTCATTTGGCGTATTTCGGATACTTTTCTGAACTTTTCCCTGTTCCCCTACCTTACTATTATTTTTGCGTATCTGGAAAAATTAATTAATCCCCAGGTAAGTGCCTCTTTCTCCGAAGTATAATATTCGGTCATTCACTTGTTTTGGCAAAAGTGGTCGAAGACCTGCCTAATTTTCCTCGCGAATATTTACTCTGCCGGCGACATATTAGATGAAGCGCTTTCATTTGGCGTATTTCGGATACTTTTCTGAACTTTTCCGTGTTCCCCTACCTTACTATTATTTTTGCGTATCTGGAAAAATTAATTCATCCCCAGGTAAGTGCCTCTTTCTCCGAAGTATAATATTCGGTCATTCACTGGTTTTGGCAAAAGTGGTCGAAGACCTGCCTAATTTTCCTCGCGAATATTTACTCTGCCGGCGACATATTAGATGAAGCGCTTTCATTTGGCGTATTTCGGATCCTTTTCTGAACTTTTCCCTGTTCCCCTACCTTACTATTATTTTTGCGTATCTGGAAAAATTAATTCATCCCCAGGTAAGTGCCTCTTTCTCCGAAGTATAATATTCGGTCATTCACTTGTTTTGGCAAAAGTGGTCGAAGACCTGCCTAATTTTCCTCGCGAATATTTACTCTGCCGGCGACATATTAGATGAAGCGCTTTCATTTGGCGTATTTCGGATACTTTTCTGAACTTTTCCCTGTTCCCCTACCTTACTATTATTTTTGCGTATCTGGAAAAAGTAATTCATCCCCAGGTAAGTGCCTCTTTCTCCGAAGTATAATATTCGGTCATTCACTTGTTTTGGCAAAAGTGGTCGAAGACCTGCCTAATTTTCCTCGCGAATATTTACTCTGCCGGCGACATATTAGATGAAGCGCTTTCATTTGACGTATTTCGGATACTTTTCTGAACTTCTCCCTGTTCCCCTACCTTACTATTATTTTTGCGTATCTGGAAAAATTAATTCATCCCCAGGTAAGTGCCTCTTTCTCCGAAGTATAATATTCGGTCATTCACTTGTTTTGGCAAAAGTGGTCGAAGACCTGCCTAATTTTCCTCGCGAATATTTACTCTGCCGGCGACATATTAGATGAAGCGCTTTCATTTGGCGTATTTCGGATCCTTTTCTGAACTTTTCCCTGTTCCCCTACCTTACTATTATTTTTGCGTATCTGGAAAAATTAATTCATCCCCAGGTAAGTGCCTCTTTCTCCGAAGTATAATATTCGGTCATTCACTTGTTTTGGCAAAAGTGGTCGAAGACCTGCCTAATTTTCCTCGCGAATATTTACTCTGCCGGCGACATATTAGATGAAGCGCTTTCATTTGGCGTATTTCGGATACTTTTCTGAACTTTTCCCTGTTCCCCTACCTTACTATTATTTTTGCGTATCTGGAAAAATTAATTCATCCCCAGGTAAGTGCCTCTTTCTCCGAAGTATAATATTCGGTCATTCACTTGTTTTGGCAAAAGTGGTCGAAGACCTGCCTAATTTTCCTCGCGAATATTTACTCTGCCGGCGACATATTAGATGAAGCGCTTTCATTTGGCGTATTTTGGATACTTTTCTGAACTTTTCCCTGTTCCCCTACCTTACTATTATTTTTGCGTATCTGGAAAAATTAATTCATCCCCAGGTAAGTGCCTCTTTCTCCGAAGTATAATATTCGCTCATTCACTTGTTTTGGCAAAAGTGGTCGAAGACCTGCCTAATTTTCCTCGCGAATATTTACTCTGCCGGCGACATATTAGATGAAGCGCTTTCATTTGGCGTATTTCGGATACTTTTCTGAACTTTTCCCTGTTCCCCTACCTGACTATTATTTTTGCGTATCTGGAAAAATTAATTCATCCCCAGGTAAGTGCCTCTTTCTCCGAAGTATAATATTCGGTCATTCACTTGTTTTGGCAAAAGTGGTCGAAGTCCTGCCTAATTTTCCTCGCGAATATTTACTGTGCCGGCGACATATTAGATGAAGCGCTTTCATTTGACGTATTTCGGATACTTTTCTGAACTTTTCCCTGTTCCCCTACCTTACTATAATTTTTGCGTATCTGGAAAAATTAATTCATCCCCAGGTAAGTGCCTCTTTCTCCGAAGTATAATATTCGGTCAATCACTGGTTTTGGCAAAAGTGGTCGAAGACCTGCCTAATTTTCCTCGCGAATATTTACTCTGCCGGCGACATATTAGATGAAGCGCTTTCATTTGGCGTATTTCGGATCCTTTTCTGAACTTTTCCCTGTTCCTCTACCTTACTATTATTTATGCGTATCTGGAAAAATTAATTCATCCCCAGGTAAGTGCCTGTTTCTCCGAAGTATAATATTCGGTCATTCACTTGTTTTGGCAAAAGTGGTCGAAGACCTGCCTAATTTTCCTCGCGAATATTTACTCTGCCGGCGACATATTAGATGAAGCGCTTTCATTTGGCGTATTTCGGATACTTTTATGAACTTTTCCCTGTTCCCCTACCTTACTATTATTTTTGCGTATCTGGAAAAATTAATTCATCCCCAGGTAAGTGCCTCTTTCTCCGAAGTATAATATTCGGTCATTCACTTGTTTTGGCAAAAGTGGTCGAAGACCTGCCTAATTTTCCTCGCGAATATTTACTCTGCCGGCGACATATTAGATGAAGCGCTTTCATTTGGCGTATTTCGGATCCTTTTCTGAACTTTTCCCTGTTCCCCTTCCTTACTATTATTTTTGCGTATCTGGAAAAATTAATTCATCCCCAGGTAAGTGCCTCTTTCTCCGAAGTATAATATTCGGTCATTCACTTGTTTTGGCAAAAGTGGTCGAAGACCTGCCTAATTTTCCTCGCGAATATTTACTCTGCCGGCGACATATTAGATGAAGCGCTTTCATTTGGCGTATTTCGGATACTTTTCTGAACTTTTCCCTGTTCCCCTACCTTACTATTATTTTTGCGTATCTGGAAAAATTAATTCATCCCCAGGTAAGTGCCTCTTTCTCCGAAGTATAATATTCGGTCATTCACTTGTTTTGGCAAAAGTGGTCGAAGACCTGCCTAATTTTCCTCGCGAATATTTACTCTGCCGGCGACATATTAGATGAAGCGCTTTCATTTGGCGTATTTCGGATACTTTTCTGAACTTTTCCCTGTTCCCCTACCTTACTATTATTTTTGCGTATCTGGAAAAATTAATTCATCCCCAGGTAAGTGCCTCTTTCTCCGAAGTATAATATTCGGTCATTCACTTGTTTTGGCAAAAGTGGTCGAAGACCTGCCTAATTTTCCTCGCGAATATTTACTCTGCCGGCGACATATTAGATGAAGCGCTTTCATTTGGCGTATTTCGGATACTTTTCTGAACTTTTCCGTGTTCCCCTACCTTACTATTATTTTTGCGTATCTGGAAAAATTAATTCATCCCCAGGTAAGTGCCTCTTTCTCCGAAGTATAATATTCGGTCATTCACTTGTTTTGGCAAAAGTGGTCGAAGACCTGCCTAATTTTCCTCGCGAATATTTACTCTGCCGGCGACATATTAGATGAAGCGCTTTCATTTGGCGTATTTCGGATCCTTTTCTGAACTTTTCCCTGTTCCCCTACCTTACTATTATTTTTGCGTATCTGGAAAAATTAATTCATCCCCAGGTAAGTGCCTCTTTCTCCGAAGTATAATATTCGGTCATTCACTTGTTTTGGCAAAAGTGGTCGAAGACCTGCCTAATTTTCCTCGCGAATATTTACTCTGCCGGCGACATATTTGATGAAGCGCTTTCATTTGGCGTATTTCGGATACTTTTCTGAACTTTTCCCTGTTCCCCTACCTTACTATTATTTTTGCGTATCTGGAAAAATTAATTCATCCCCAGGTAAGTGCCTCTTTCTCCGAAGTATAATATTCGGTCATTCACTTGTTTTGGCAAAAGTGGTCGAAGACCTGCCTAATTTTCCTCGCGAATATTTACTCTGCCGGCGACATATTAGATGAAGCGCTTTCATTTGGCGTATTTCGGATACTTTTCTGAACTTTTCCCGGTTCCCCTACCTTACTATTATTTTTGCGTATCTGGAAAAATTAATTCATCCCCAGGTAAGTGCCTCTTTCTCCGAAGTATAATATTCGGTCATTCACTTGTTTTGGAAAAAGTTGTCGAAGACCTGCCTAATTTTCCTCGCGAATATTTACTCTGCCGGCGACATATTAGATGAAGCGCTTTCATTTGGCGTATTTCGGATACTTTTCTGAACTTTTCCCTGTTCCCCTACCTTACTATTATTTTTGCGTATCTGGAAAAAGTAATTCATCCCCAGGTAAGTGCCTCTTTCTCCGAAGTATAATATTCGCTCATTCACTTGTTTTGGCAAAAGTGGTCGAAGACCTGCCTAATTTTCCTCGCGAATATTTACTCTGCCGGCGACATATTAGATGAAGCGCTTTCATTTGGCGTATTTCGGATACTTTTCTGAACTTTTCCCTGTTCCCCTACCTTACTATTATTTTTGCGTATCTGGAAAAATTAATTCATCCCCAAGTAAGTGCCTCTTTCTCCGAAGTATAATATTCGGTCATTCACTTGTTTTGGAAAAAGTGGTCGAAGACCTGCCTAATTTTCCTCGCGAATATTTACTCTGCCGGCGACATATTAGATGAAGCGCTTTCATTTGGCGTATTTCGGACACTTTTCTGAACTTTTCCCTGTTCCCCTACTTTACTATTATTTTTGCGTATCTGGAAAAATTAATTCATCCCCAGGTAAGTGCCTCTTTCTCCGAAGTATAATATTCGGTCATTCACTTGTTTTGGCAAAAGTGGTCGAAGACCTGCCTAATTTTCCTCGCGAATATTTACTCTGCCGGCGACATATTAGATGAAGCGCTTTCATTTGGCGTATTTCGGATCCTTTTCTGAACTTTTCCCTGTTCCCCTACCTTACTATTATTTTTGCGTATCTAGAAAAATTAATTCATCCCCAGGTAAGTGCCTCTTTCTCCGAAGTATAATATTCGGTCATTCACTTGTTTTGGCAAAAGTGGTCGAAGACCTGCCTAATTTTCCTCGCGAATATTTACTCTGCCGGCGACATATTAGATGAAGCGCTTTCATTTGGCGTATTTCGGATCCTTTTCTGAACTTTTCCCTGTTCCCCTACCTTACTATTATTTTTGCGTATCTGGAAAAATTAATTCATCCCCAGGTAAGTGCCTCTTTCTCCGAAGTATAATATTCGGTCATTCACTTGTTTTGGCAAAAGTGGTCGAAGACCTGCCTAATTTTCCTCGCGAATATTTACTCTGCCGGCGACATATTAGATGAAGCGCTTTCATTTGGCGTATTTCGGATACTTTTCTGAACTTTTCCCTGTTCCCCTACCTGACTATTATTTTTGCGTATCTGGAAAAATTAATTCATCCCCAGGTAAGTGCCTCTTTCTCCGAAGTATAATATTCGGTCATTCACTTGTTTTGGCAAAAGTGGTCGAAGTCCTGCCTAATTTTCCTCGCGAATATTTACTGTGACGGCGACATATTAGATGAAGCGCTTTCATTTGACGTATTTCGGATACTTTTCTGAACTTTTCCCTGTTCCCCTACCTTACTATAATTTTTGCGTATCTGGAAAAATTAATTCATCCCCAGGTAAGTGCCTCTTTCTCCGAAGTATAATATTCGGTCATTCACTGGTTTTGGCAAAAGTGGTCGAAGACCTGCCTAATTTTCCTCGCGAATATTTACTCTGCCGGCGACATATTAGATGAAGCGCTTTCATTTGGCGTATTTCGGATCCTTTTCTGAACTTTTCCCTGTTCCCCTACCTTACTATTATTTTTGCGTATCTGGAAAAATTAATTCATCCCCAGGTAAGTGCCTCTTTCTCCGAAGTATAATATTCGGTCATTCACTTGTTTTGGCAAAAGTGGTCGAAGACCTGCCTAATTTTCCTCGCGAATATTTACTCTGCCAACGACATATTAGATGAAGCGCTTTCATTTGGCGTATTTCGGATACTTTTCTGAACTTTTCCGTGTTCCCCTACCTTACTATTATTTTTGCGTATCTGGAAAAAGTAATTCATCCCCAGGTAAGTGCCTCTTTCTCCGAAGTATAATATTCGGTCATTCACTTGTTTTGGCAAAAGTGGTCGAAGACCTGCCTAATTTTCCTCGCGAATATTTACTCTGCCGGCAACATATTAGATGAAGCGCTTTCATTTGACGTATTTCGGATACTTTTCTGAACTTCTCCCTGTTCCCCTACCTTACTATTATTTTTGCGTATCTGGAAAAATTAATTCATCCCCAGGTAAGTGCCTCTTTCTCCGAAGTATAATATTTGGTCATTCACTTGTTTTGGCAAAAGTGGTCGAAGACCTGCCTAATTTTCCTCGCGAATATTTACTCTGCCGGCGACATATTAGATGAAGCGCTTTCATTTGGCGTATTTCGGATCCTTTTCTGAACTTTTCCCTGTTCCCCTACCTTACTATTATTTTTGCGTATCTGGAAAAATTAATTCATCCCCAGGTAAGTGCCTCTTTCTCCGAAGTATAATATTCGGTCATTCACTTGTTTTGGCAAAAGTGGTCGAAGACCTGCCTAATTTTCCTCGCGAATATTTACTCTGCCGGCGACATATTAGATGAAGCGCTTTCATTTGGCGTATTTCGGATACTTTTCTGAACTTTTCCCTGTTCCCCTACCTTACTATTATTTTTGCGTATCTGGAAAAATTAATTCATCCCCAGGTAAGTGCCTCTTTCTCCGAAGTATAATATTCGGTCATTCACTTGTTTTGGCAAAAGTGGTCGAAGACCTGCCTAATTTTCCTCGCGAATATTTACTCTGCCGGCGACATATTAGATGAAGCGCTTTCATTTGGCGTATTTTGGATACTTTTCTGAACTTTTCCCTGTTCCCCTACCTTACTATTATTTTTGCGTATCTGGAAAAATTAATTCATCCCCAGGTAAGTGCCTCTTTCTCCGAAGTATAATATTCGCTCATTCACTTGTTTTGGCAAAAGTGGTCGAAGACCTGCCTAATTTTCCTCGCGAATATTTACTCTGCCGGCGACATATTAGATGAAGCGCTTTCATTTGGCGTATTTCGGATACTTTTATGAACTTTTCCCTGTTCCCCTACCTGACTATTATTTTTGCGTATCTGGAAAAATTAATTCATCCCCAGGTAAGTGCCTCTTTCTCCGAAGTATAATATTCGGTCATTCACTTGTTTTGGCAAAAGTGGTCGAAGTCCTGCCTAATTTTCCTCGCGAATATTTACTCTGCCGGCGACATATTAGATGAAGCGCTTTCATTTGACGTATTTCGGATACTTTTCTGAACTTTTCCCTGTTCCCCTACCTTACTATAATTTTTGCGTATCTGGAAAAATTAATTCATCCCCAGGTAAGTGCCTCTTTCTCCGAAGTATAATATTCGGTCATTCACTTGTTTTGGCAAAAGTGGTCGAAGACCTGCCTAATTTTCCTCGCGAATATTTACTCTGCCGGCGACATATTAGATGAAGCGCTTTCATTTGGCGTATTTCGGATCCTTTTCTGAACTTTTCCCTGTTCCCCTACCTTACTATTATTTTTGCGTATCTGGAAAAATTAATTCATCCCCAGGTAAGTGCCTCTTTCTCCGAAGTATAATATTCGGTCATTCACTTGTTTTGGCAAAAGTGGTCGAAGACCTGCCTAATTTTCCTCGCGAATATTTACTCTGCCGGCGACATATTAGATGAAGCGCTTTCATTTGGCGTATTTCGGATACTTTTCTGAACTTTTCCCGGTTCCCCTACCTTACTATTATTTTTGCGTATCTGGAAAAATTAATTCATCCCCAGGTAAGTGCCTCTTTCTCCGAAGTATAATATTCGGTCATTCACTTGTTTTGGAAAAAGTTGTCGAAGACCTGCCTAATTTTCCTCGCGAATATTTACTCTGCCGGCGACATATTAGATGAAGCGCTTTCATTTGGCGTATTTCGGATACTTTTCTGAACTTTTCCCTGTTCCCCTACCTTACTATTATTTTTGCGTATCTGGAAAAAGTAATTCATCCCCAGGTAAGTGCCTCTTTCTCCGAAGTATAATATTCGCTCATTCACTTGTTTTGGCAAAAGTGGTCGAAGACCTGCCTAATTTTCCTCGCGAATATTTACTCTGCCGGCGACATATTAGATGAAGCGCTTTCATTTGGCGTATTTCGGATACTTTTCTGAACTTTTCCCTGTTCCCCTACCTTACTATTATTTTTGCGTATCTGGAAAAATTAATTCATCCCCAGGTAAGTGCCTCTTTCTCCGAAGTATAATATTCGGTCATTCACTTGTTTTGGAAAAAGTGGTCGAAGACCTGCCTAATTTTCCTCGCGAATATTTACTCTGCCGGCGACATATTAGATGAAGCGCTTTCATTTGGCGTATTTCGGACACTTTTCTGAACTTTTCCCTGTTCCCCTACCTTACTATTATTTTTGCGTATCTGGAAAAATTAATTCATCCCCAGGTAAGTGCCTCTTTCTCCGAAGTATAATATTCGGTCATTCACTTGTTTTGGCAAAAGTGGTCGAAGACCTGCCTAATTTTCCTCGCGAATATTTACTCTGCCGGCGACATATTAGATGAAGCGCTTTCATTTGGCGTATTTCGGATCCTTTTCTGAACTTTTCCCTGTTCCCCTACCTTACTATTATTTTTGCGTATCTGGAAAAATTAATTCATCCCCAGGTAAGTGCCTCTTTCTCCGAAGTATAATATTCGGTCATTCACTTGTTTTGGCAAAAGTGGTCGAAGACCTGCCTAATTTTCCTCGCGAATATTTACTCTGCCGGCGACATATTAGATGAAGCGCTTTCATTTGGCGTATTTCGGATCCTTTTCTGAACTTTTCCCTGTTCCCCTACCTTACTATTATTTTTGCGTATCTGGAAAAATTAATTCATCCCCAGGTAAGTGCCTCTTTCTCCGAAGTATAATATTCGGTCATTCACTTGTTTTGGCAAAAGTGGTCGAAGACCTGCCTAATTTTCCTCGCGAATATTTACTCTGCCGGCGACATATTAGATGAAGCGCTTTCATTTGGCGTATTTCGGATACTTTTCTGAACTTTTCCCTGTTCCCCTACCTGACTATTATTTTTGCGTATCTGGAAAAATTAATTCATCCCCAGGTAAGTGCCTCTTTCTCCGAAGTATAATATTCGGTCATTCACTTGTTTTGGCAAAAGTGGTCGAAGTCCTGCCTAATTTTCCTCGCGAATATTTACTGTGACGGCGACATATTAGATGAAGCGCTTTCATTTGACGTATTTCGGATACTTTTCTGAACTTTTCCCTGTTCCCCTACCTTACTATAATTTTTGCGTATCTGGAAAAATTAATTCATCCCCAGGTAAGTGCCTCTTTCTCCGAAGTATAATATTCGGTCATTCACTGGTTTTGGCAAAAGTGGTCGAAGACCTGCCTAATTTTCCTCGCGAATATTTACTCTGCCGGCGACATATTAGATGAAGCGCTTTCATTTGGCGTATTTCGGATCCTTTTCTGAACTTTTCCCTGTTCCCCTACCTTACTATTATTTTTGCGTATCTGGAAAAATTAATTCATCCCCAGGTAAGTGCCTCTTTCTCCGAAGTATAATATTCGGTCATTCACTTGTTTTGGCAAAAGTGGTCGAAGACCTGCCTAATTTTCCTCGCGAATATTTACTCTGCCGGCGACATATTAGATGAAGCGCTTTCATTTGGCGTATTTCGGATACTTTTCTGAACTTTTCCCTGTTCCCCTACCTTACTATTATTTTTGCGTATCTGGAAAAAGTAATTCATCCCCAGGTAAGTGCCTCTTTCTCCGAAGTATAATATTCGGTCATTCACTTGTTTTGGCAAAAGTGGTCGAAGACCTGCCTAATTTTCCTCGCGAATATTTACTCTGCCGGCAACATATTAGATGAAGCGCTTTCATTTGACGTATTTCGGATACTTTTCTGAACTTCTCCCTGTTCCCCTACCTTACTATTATTTTTGCGTATCTGGAAAAATTAATTCATCCCCAGGTAAGTGCCTCTTTCTCCGAAGTATAATATTCGGTCATTCACTTGTTTTGGCAAAAGTGGTCGAAGACCTGCCTAATTTTCCTCGCGAATATTTACTCTGCCGGCGACATATTAGATGAAGCGCTTTCATTTGGCGTATTTCGGATCCTTTTCTGAACTTTTCCCTGTTCCCCTACCTTACTATTATTTTTGCGTATCTGGAAAAATTAATTCATCCCCAGGTAAGTGCCTCTTTCTCCGAAGTATAATATTCGGTCATTCACTTGTTTTGGCAAAAGTGGTCGAAGACCTGCCTAATTTTCCTCGCGAATATTTACTCTGCCGGCGACATATTAGATGAAGCGCTTTCATTTGGCGTATTTCGGATACTTTTCTGAACTTTTCCCTGTTCCCCTACCTTACTATTATTTTTGCGTATCTGGAAAAATTAATTCATCCCCAGGTAAGTGCCTCTTTCTCCGAAGTATAATATTCGGTCATTCACTTGTTTTGGCAAAAGTGGTCGAAGACCTGCCTAATTTTCCTCGCGAATATTTACTCTGCCGGCGACATATTAGATGAAGCGCTTTCATTTAGCGTATTTTGGATACTTTTCTGAACTTTTCCCTGTTCCCCTACCTTACTATTATTTTTGCGTATCTGGAAAAATTAATTCATCCCCAGGTAAGTGCCTCTTTCTCCGAAGTATAATATTCGCTCATTCACTTGTTTTGGCAAAAGTGGTCGAAGACCTGCCTAATTTTCCTCGCGAATATTTACTCTGCCGGCGACATATTAGATGAAGCGCTTTCATTTGGCGTATTTCGGATACTTTTATGAACTTTTCCCTGTTCCCCTACCTGACTATTATTTTTGCGTATCTGGAAAAATTAATTCATCCCCAGGTAAGTGCCTCTTTCTCCGAAGTATAATATTCGGTCATTCACTTGTTTTGGCAAAAGTGGTCGAAGTCCTGCCTAATTTTCCTCGCGAATATTTACTGTGCCGGCGACATATTAGATGAAGCGCTTTCATTTGACGTATTTCGGATACTTTTCTGAACTTTTCCCTGTTCCCCTACCTTACTATAATTTTTGCGTATCTGGAAAAATTAATTCATCCCCAGGTAAGTGCCTCTTTCTCCGAAGTATAATATTCGGTCATTCACTTGTTTTGGCAAAAGTGGTCGAAGACCTGCCTAATTTTCCTCGCGAATATTTACTCTGCCGGCGACATATTAGATGAAGCGCTTTCATTTGGCGTATTTCGGATCCTTTTCTGAACTTTTCCCTGTTCCCCTACCTTACTATTATTTTTGCGTATCTGGAAAAATTAATTCATCTCCAGGTAAGTGCCTCTTTCTCCGAAGTATAATATTCGGTCATTCACTTGTTTTGGCAAAAGTGGTCGAAGACCTGCCTAATTTTCCTCGCGAATATTTACTCTGCCGGCGACATATTAGATGAAGCGCTTTCATTTGGCGTATTTCGGATCCTTTTCTGAACTTTTCCCTGTTCCCCTACCTTACTATTATTTTTGCGTATCTGGAAAAATTAATTCATCCCCAGGTAAGTGCCTCTTTCTCCGAAGTATAATATTCGGTCATTCACTTGTTTTGGCAAAAGTGGTCGAAGACCTGCCTAATTTTCCTCGCGAATATTTACTCTGCCGGCGACATATTAGATGAAGCGCTTTCATTTGGCGTATTTCGGATACTTTTCTGAACTTTTCCCTGTTCCCCTACCTTACTATTATTTTTGCGTATCTGGAAAAATTAATTCATCCCCAGGTAAGTGCCTCTTTCTCCGAAGTATAATATTCGGTCATTCACTTGTTTTGGCAAAAGTGGTCGAAGACCTGCCTAATTTTCCTCGCGAATATTTACTCTGCCGGCGACATATTAGATGAAGCGCTTTCATTTGGCGTATTTTGGATACTTTTCTGAACTTTTCCCTGTTCCCCTACCTTACTATTATTTTTGCGTATCTGGAAAAATTAATTCATCCCCAGGTAAGTGCCTCTTTCTCCGAAGTATAATATTCGGTCATTCACTTGTTTTTGCAAAAGTGGTCGAAGACCTGCCTAATTTTCCTCGCGAATATTTACTCTGCCGGCGACATATTAGATGAAGCGCTTTCATTTGGCGTATTTCGGATACTTTTATGAACTTTTCCCTGTTCCCCTACCTGACTATTATTTTTGCGTATCTGGAAAAATTAATTCATCCCCAGGTAAGTGCCTCTTTCTCCGAAGTATAATATTCGGTCATTCACTTGTTTTGGCAAAAGTGGTCGAAGTCCTGCCTAATTTTCCTCGCGAATATTTACTCTGCCGGCGACATATTAGATGAAGCGCTTTCATTTGACGTATTTCGGATACTTTTCTGAACTTTTCCCTGTTCCCCTACCTTACTATAATTTTTGCGTATCTGGAAAAATTAATTCATCTCCAGGTAAGTGCCTCTTTCTCCGAAGTATAATATTCGGTCATTCACTTGTTTTGGCAAAAGTGGTCGAAGACCTGCCTAATTTTCCTCGCGAATATTTACTCTGCCGGCGACATATTAGATGAAGCGCTTTCATTTGGCGTATTTCGGATCCTTTTCTGAACTTTTCCCTGTTCCCCTACCTTACTATTATTTTTGCGTATCTGGAAAAATTAATTCATCCCCAGGTAAGTGCCTCTTTCTCCGAAGTATAATATTCGGTCATTCACTTGTTTTGGCAAAAGTGGTCGAAGACCTGCCTAATTTTCCTCGCGAATATTTACTCTGCCGGCGACATATTAGATGAAGCGCTTTCATTTGGCGTATTTCGGATACTTTTCTGAACTTTTCCCGGTTCCCCTACCTTACTATTATTTTTGCGTATCTGGAAAAATTAATTCATCCCCAGGTAAGTGCCTCTTTCTCCGAAGTATAATATTCGGTCATTCACTTGTTTTGGAAAAAGTTGTCGAAGACCTGCCTAATTTTCCTCGCGAATATTTACTCTGCCGGCGACATATTAGATGAAGCGCTTTCATTTGGCGTATTTCGGATACTTTTCTGAACTTTTCCCTGTTCCCCTACCTTACTATTATTTTTGCGTATCTGGAAAAAGTAATTCATCCCCAGGTAAGTGCCTCTTTCTCCGAAGTATAATATTCGCTCATTCACTTGTTTTGGCAAAAGTGGTCGAAGACCTGCCTAATTTTCCTCGCGAATATTTACTCTGCCGGCGACATATTAGATGAAGCGCTTTCATTTGGCGTATTTCGGATACTTTTCTGAACTTTTCCCTGTTCCCCTACCTTACTATTATTTTTGCGTATCTGGAAAAATTAATTCATCCCCAGGTAAGTGCCTCTTTCTCCGAAGTATAATATTCGGTCATTCACTTGTTTTGGAAAAAGTGGTCGAAGACCTGCCTAATTTTCCTCGCGAATATTTACTCTGCCGGCGACATATTAGATGAAGCGCTTTCATTTGGCGTATTTCGGACACTTTTCTGAACTTTTCCCTGTTCCCCTACCTTACTATTATTTTTGCGTATCTGGAAAAATTAATTCATCCCCAGGTAAGTGCCTCTTTCTCCGAAGTATAATATTCGGTCATTCACTTGTTTTGGCAAAAGTGGTCGAAGACCTGCCTAATTTTCCTCGCGAATATTTACTCTGCCGGCGACATATTAGATGAAGCGCTTTCATTTGGCGTATTTCGGATCCTTTTCTGAACTTTTCCCTGTTCCCCTACCTTACTATTATTTTTGCGTATCTGGAAAAATTAATTCATCCCCAGGTAAGTGCCTCTTTCTCCGAAGTATAATATTCGGTCATTCACTTGTTTTGGCAAAAGTGGTCGAAGACCTGCCTAATTTTCCTCGCGAATATTTACTCTGCCGGCGACATATTAGATGAAGCGCTTTCATTTGGCGTATTTCGGATCCTTTTCTGAACTTTTCCCTTTTCCCCTACCTTACTATTATTTTTGCGTATCTGGAAAAATTAATTCATCCCCAGGTAAGTGCCTCTTTCTCCGAAGTATAATATTCGGTCATTCACTTGTTTTGGCAAAAGTGGTCGAAGACCTGCCTAATTTTCCTCGCGAATATTTACTCTGCCGGCGACATATTAGATGAAGCGCTTTCATTTGGCGTATTTCGGATACTTTTCTGAACTTTTCCCTGTTCCCCTACCTGACTATTATTTTTGCGTATCTGGAAAAATTAATTCATCCCCAGGTAAGTGCCTCTTTCTCCGAAGTATAATATTCGGTCATTCACTTGTTTTGGCAAAAGTGGTCGAAGTCCTGCCTAATTTTCCTCGCGAATATTTACTGTGACGGCGACATATTAGATGAAGCGCTTTCATTTGACGTATTTCGGATACTTTTCTGAACTTTTCCCTGTTCCCCTACCTTACTATAATTTTTGCGTATCTGGAAAAATTAATTCATCCCCAGGTAAGTGCCTCTTTCTCCGAAGTATAATATTCGGTCATTCACTTGTTTTGGCAAAAGTGGTCGAAGACCTGCCTAATTTTCCTCGCGAATATTTACTCTGCCGGCGACATATTAGATGAAGCGCTTTCATTTGGCGTATTTTGGATACTTTTCTGAACTTTTCCCTGTTCCCCTACCTTACTATTATTTTTGCGTATCTGGAAAAATTAATTCATCCCCAGGTAAGTGCCTCTTTCTCCGAAGTATAATATTCGGTCATTCACTTGTTTTTGCAAAAGTGGTCGAAGACCTGCCTAATTTTCCTCGCGAATATTTACTCTGCCGGCGACATATTAGATGAAGCGCTTTCATTTGGCGTATTTCGGATACTTTTATGAACTTTTCCCTGTTCCCCTACCTGACTATTATTTTTGCGTATCTGGAAAAATTAATTCATCCCCAGGTAAGTGCCTCTTTCTCCGAAGTATAATATTCGGTCATTCACTTGTTTTGGCAAAAGTGGTCGAAGTCCTGCCTAATTTTCCTCGCGAATATTTACTCTGCCGGCGACATATTAGATGAAGCGCTTTCATTTGACGTATTTCGGATACTTTTCTGAACTTTTCCCTGTTCCCCTACCTTACTATAATTTTTGCGTATCTGGAAAAATTAATTCATCCCCAGGTAAGTGCCTCTTTCTCCGAAGTATAATATTCGGTCATTCACTTGTTTTGGCAAAAGTGGTCGAAGACCTGCCTAATTTTCCTCGCGAATATTTACTCTGCCGGCGACATATTAGATGAAGCGCTTTCATTTGGCGTATTTCGGATCCTTTTCTGAACTTTTCCCTGTTCCCCTACCTTACTATTATTTTTGCGTATCTGGAAAAATTAATTCATCCCCAGGTAAGTGCCTCTTTCTCCGAAGTATAATATTCGGTCATTCACTTGTTTTGGCAAAAGTGGTCGAAGACCTGCCTAATTTTCCTCGCGAATATTTACTCTGCCGGCGACATATTAGATGAAGCGCTTTCATTTGGCGTATTTCGGATACTTTTCTGAACTTTTCCCGGTTCCCCTACCTTACTATTATTTTTGCGTATCTGGAAAAATTAATTCATCCCCAGGTAAGTGCCTCTTTCTCCGAAGTATAATATTCGGTCATTCACTTGTTTTGGAAAAAGTTGTCGAAGACCTGCCTAATTTTCCTCGCGAATATTTACTCTGCCGGCGACATATTAGATGAAGCGCTTTCATTTGGCGTATTTCGGATACTTTTCTGAACTTTTCCCTGTTCCCCTACCTTACTATTATTTTTGCGTATCTGGAAAAAGTAATTCATCCCCAGGTAAGTGCCTCTTTCTCCGAAGTATAATATTCGCTCATTCACTTGTTTTGGCAAAAGTGGTCGAAGACCTGCCTAATTTTCCTCGCGAATATTTACTCTGCCGGCGACATATTAGATGAAGCGCTTTCATTTGGCGTATTTCGGATACTTTTCTGAACTTTTCCCTGTTCCCCTACCTTACTATTATTTTTGCGTATCTGGAAAAATTAATTCATCCCCAGGTAAGTGCCTCTTTCTCCGAAGTATAATATTCGGTCATTCACTTGTTTTGGAAAAAGTGGTCGAAGACCTGCCTAATTTTCCTCGCGAATATTTACTCTGCCGGCGACATATTAGATGAAGCGCTTTCATTTGGCGTATTTCGGACACTTTTCTGAACTTTTCCCTGTTCCCCTACCTTACTATTATTTTTGCGTATCTGGAAAAATTAATTCATCCCCAGGTAAGTGCCTCTTTCTCCGAAGTATAATATTCGGTCATTCACTTGTTTTGGCAAAAGTGGTCGAAGACCTGCCTAATTTTCCTCGCGAATATTTACTCTGCCGGCGACATATTAGATGAAGCGCTTTCATTTGGCGTATTTCGGATCCTTTTCTGAACTTTTCCCTGTTCCCCTACCTTACTATTATTTTTGCGTATCTGGAAAAATTAATTCATCCCCAGGTAAGTGCCTCTTTCTCCGAAGTATAATATTCGGTCATTCACTTGTTTTGGCAAAAGTGGTCGAAGACCTGCCTAATTTTCCTCGCGAATATTTACTCTGCCGGCGACATATTAGATGAAGCGCTTTCATTTGGCGTATTTCGGATCCTTTTCTGAACTTTTCCCTTTTCCCCTACCTTACTATTATTTTTGCGTATCTGGAAAAATTAATTCATCCCCAGGTAAGTGCCTCTTTCTCCGAAGTATAATATTCGGTCATTCACTTGTTTTGGCAAAAGTGGTCGAAGACCTGCCTAATTTTCCTCGCGAATATTTACTCTGCCGGCGACATATTAGATGAAGCGCTTTCATTTGGCGTATTTCGGATACTTTTCTGAACTTTTCCCTGTTCCCCTACCTGACTATTATTTTTGCGTATCTGGAAAAATTAATTCATCCCCAGGTAAGTGCCTCTTTCTCCGAAGTATAATATTCGGTCATTCACTTGTTTTGGCAAAAGTGGTCGAAGTCCTGCCTAATTTTCCTCGCGAATATTTACTGTGACGGCGACATATTAGATGAAGCGCTTTCATTTGACGTATTTCGGATACTTTTCTGAACTTTTCCCTGTTCCCCTACCTTACTATAATTTTTGCGTATCTGGAAAAATTAATTCATCCCCAGGTAAGTGCCTCTTTCTCCGAAGTATAATATTCGGTCATTCACTGGTTTTGGCAAAAGTGGTCGAAGACCTGCCTAATTTTCCTCGCGAATATTTACTCTGCCGGCGACATATTAGATGAAGCGCTTTCATTTGGCGTATTTCGGATCCTTTTCTGAACTTTTCCCTGTTCCCCTACCTTACTATTATTTTTGCGTATCTGGAAAAATTAATTCATCCCCAGGTAAGTGCCTCTTTCTCCGAAGTATAATATTCGGTCATTCACTTGTTTTGGCAAAAGTGGTCGAAGACCTGCCTAATTTTCCTCGCGAATATTTACTCTGCCGGCGACATATTAGATGAAGCGCTTTCATTTGGCGTATTTCGGATACTTTTCTGAACTTTTCCCTGTTCCCCTACCTTACTATTATTTTTGCGTATCTGGAAAAAGTAATTCATCCCCAGGTAAGTGCCTCTTTCTCCGAAGTATAATATTCGGTCATTCACTTGTTTTGGCAAAAGTGGTCGAAGACCTGCCTAATTTTCCTCGCGAATATTTACTCTGCCGGCAACATATTAGATGAAGCGCTTTCATTTGACGTATTTCGGATACTTTTCTGAACTTCTCCCTGTTCCCCTACCTTACTATTATTTTTGCGTATCTGGAAAAATTAATTCATCCCCAGGTAAGTGCCTCTTTCTCCGAAGTATAATATTCGGTCATTCACTTGTTTTGGCAAAAGTGGTCGAAGACCTGCCTAATTTTCCTCGCGAATATTTACTCTGCCGGCGACATATTAGATGAAGCGCTTTCATTTGGCGTATTTCGGATCCTTTTCTGAACTTTTCCCTGTTCCCCTACCTTACTATTATTTTTGCGTATCTGGAAAAATTAATTCATCCCCAGGTAAGTGCCTCTTTCTCCGAAGTATAATATTCGGTCATTCACTTGTTTTGGCAAAAGTGGTCGAAGACCTGCCTAATTTTCCTCGCGAATATTTACTCTGCCGGCGACATATTAGATGAAGCGCTTTCATTTGGCGTATTTCGGATACTTTTCTGAACTTTTCCCTGTTCCCCTACCTTACTATTATTTTTGCGTATCTGGAAAAATTAATTCATCCCCAGGTAAGTGCCTCTTTCTCCGAAGTATAATATTCGGTCATTCACTTGTTTTGGCAAAAGTGGTCGAAGACCTGCCTAATTTTCCTCGCGAATATTTACTCTGCCGGCGACATATTAGATGAAGCGCTTTCATTTAGCGTATTTTGGATACTTTTCTGAACTTTTCCCTGTTCCCCTACCTTACTATTATTTTTGCGTATCTGGAAAAATTAATTCATCCCCAGGTAAGTGCCTCTTTCTCCGAAGTATAATATTCGCTCATTCACTTGTTTTGGCAAAAGTGGTCGAAGACCTGCCTAATTTTCCTCGCGAATATTTACTCTGCCGGCGACATATTAGATGAAGCGCTTTCATTTGGCGTATTTCGGATACTTTTATGAACTTTTCCCTGTTCCCCTACCTGACTATTATTTTTGCGTATCTGGAAAAATTAATTCATCCCCAGGTAAGTGCCTCTTTCTCCGAAGTATAATATTCGGTCATTCACTTGTTTTGGCAAAAGTGGTCGAAGTCCTGCCTAATTTTTCTCGCGAATATTTACTGTGCCGGCGACATATTAGATGAAGCGCTTTCATTTGACGTATTTCGGATACTTTTCTGAACTTTTCCCTGTTCCCCTACCTTACTATAATTTTTGCGTATCTGGAAAAATTAATTCATCCCCAGGTAAGTGCCTCTTTCTCCGAAGTATAATATTCGGTCATTCACTTGTTTTGGCAAAAGTGGTCGAAGACCTGCCTAATTTTCCTCGCGAATATTTACTCTGCCGGCGACATATTAGATGAAGCGCTTTCATTTGGCGTATTTCGGATCCTTTTCTGAACTTTTCCCTGTTCCCCTACCTTACTATTATTTTTGCGTATCTGGAAAAATTAATTCATCTCCAGGTAAGTGCCTCTTTCTCCGAAGTATAATATTCGGTCATTCACTTGTTTTGGCAAAAGTGGTCGAAGACCTGCCTAATTTTCCTCGCGAATATTTACTCTGCCGGCGACATATTAGATGAAGCGCTTTCATTTGGCGTATTTCGGATCCTTTTCTGAACTTTTCCCTGTTCCCCTACCTTACTATTATTTTTGCGTATCTGGAAAAATTAATTCATCCCCAGGTAAGTGCCTCTTTCTCCGAAGTATAATATTCGGTCATTCACTTGTTTTGGCAAAAGTGGTCGAAGACCTGCCTAATTTTCCTCGCGAATATTTACTCTGCCGGCGACATATTAGATGAAGCGCTTTCATTTGGCGTATTTTGGATACTTTTCTGAACTTTTCCCTGTTCCCCTACCTTACTATTATTTTTGCGTATCTGGAAAAATTAATTCATCCCCAGGTAAGTGCCTCTTTCTCCGAAGTATAATATTCGCTCATTCACTTGTTTTGGCAAAAGTGGTCGAAGACCTGCCTAATTTTCCTCACGAATATTTAATCTGCCGGCGACATATTAGATGAAGCGCTTTCATTTGGCGTATTTCGGATACTTTTATGAACTTTTCCCTGTTCCCCTACCTTACTATTATTTTTGCGTATCTGGAAAAATTAATTCATCCCCAGGTAAGTGCCTCTTTCTCCGAAGTATAATATTCGGTCATTCACTTGTTTTGGCAAAAGTGGTCGAAGACCTGCCTAATTTTCCTCGCGAATATTTACTCTGCCGGCGACATATTAGATGAAGCGCTTTCATTTGGCGTATTTCGGATACTTTTATGAACTTTTCCCTGTTCCCCTACCTTACTATTATTTTTGCGTATCTGGAAAAATTAATTCATCCCCAGGTAAGTGCCTCTTTCTCCGAAGTATAATATTCGGTCATTCACTTGTTTTGGCAAAAGTGGTCGAAGACCTGCCTAATTTTCCTCGCGAATATTTACTCTGCCGGCGACATATTAGATGAAGCGCTTTCATTTGGCGTATTTCGGATACTTTTCTGAACTTTTCCCTGTTCCCCTACCTTACTATTATTTTTGCGTATCTGGAAAAATTAATTCATCCCCAGGTAAGTGCCTCTTTCTCCGAAGTATAATATTCGGTCATTCACTTGTTTTGGCAAAAGTGGTCGAAGACCTGCCTAATTTTCCTCGCGAATATTTACTCTGCCGGCGACATATTAGATGAAGCGCTTTCATTTGGCGTATTTTGGATACTTTTCTGAACTTTTCCCTGTTCCCCTACCTTACTATTATTTTTGCGTATCTGGAAAAATTAATTCATCCCCAGGTAAGTGCCTCTTTCTCCGAAGTATAATATTCGCTCATTCACTTGTTTTGGCAAAAGTGGTCGAAGACCTGCCTAATTTTCCTCGCGAATATTTACTCTGCCGGCGACATATTAGATGAAGCGCTTTCATTTGGCGTATTTCGGATACTTTTCTGAACTTTTCCCTGTTCCCCTACCTTACTATTATTTTTGCGTATCTGGAAAAATTAATTCATCCCCAGGTAAGTGCCTCTTTCTCCGAAGTATAATATTCGGTCATTCACTTGTTTTGGCAAAAGTGGTCGAAGACCTGCCTAATTTTCCTCGCGAATATTTACTCTGCCGGCGACATATTAGATGAAGCGCTTTCATTTGGCGTATTTCGGATACTTTTCTGAACTTTTCCCTGTTCCCCTACCTTACTATTATTTTTGCGTATCTGGAAAAATTAATTAATCCCCAGGTAAGTGCCTCTTTCTCCGAAGTATAATATTCGGTCATTCACTTGTTTTGGCAAAAGTGGTCGAAGACCTGCCTAATTTTCCTCGCGAATATTTACTCTGCCGGCGACATATTAGATGAAGCGCTTTCATTTGGCGTATTTCGGATACTTTTCTGAACTTTTCCGTGTTCCCCTACCTTACTATTATTTTTGCGTATCTGGAAAAATTAATTCATCCCCAGGTAAGTGCCTCTTTCTCCGAAGTATAATATTCGGTCATTCACTGGTTTTGGCAAAAGTGGTCGAAGACCTGCCTAATTTTCCTCGCGAATATTTACTCTGCCGGCGACATATTAGATGAAGCGCTTTCATTTGGCGTATTTCGGATCCTTTTCTGAACTTTTCCCTGTTCCCCTACCTTACTATTATTTTTGCGTATCTGGAAAAATTAATTCATCCCCAGGTAAGTGCCTCTTTCTCCGAAGTATAATATTCGGTCATTCACTTGTTTTGGCAAAAGTGGTCGAAGACCTGCCTAATTTTCCTCGCGAATATTTACTCTGCCGGCGACATATTAGATGAAGCGCTTTCATTTGGCGTATTTCGGATACTTTTCTGAACTTTTCCCTGTTCCCCTACCTTACTATTATTTTTGCGTATCTGGAAAAAGTAATTCATCCCCAGGTAAGTGCCTCTTTCTCCGAAGTATAATATTCGGTCATTCACTTGTTTTGGCAAAAGTGGTCGAAGACCTGCCTAATTTTCCTCGCGAATATTTACTCTGCCGGCGACATATTAGATGAAGCGCTTTCATTTGACGTATTTCGGATACTTTTCTGAACTTCTCCCTGTTCCCCTACCTTACTATTATTTTTGCGTATCTGGAAAAATTAATTCATCCCCAGGTAAGTGCCTCTTTCTCCGAAGTATAATATTCGGTCATTCACTTGTTTTGGCAAAAGTGGTCGAAGACCTGCCTAATTTTCCTCGCGAATATTTACTCTGCCGGCGACATATTAGATGAAGCGCTTTCATTTGGCGTATTTCGGATCCTTTTCTGAACTTTTCCCTGTTCCCCTACCTTACTATTATTTTTGCGTATCTGGAAAAATTAATTCATCCCCAGGTAAGTGCCTCTTTCTCCGAAGTATAATATTCGGTCATTCACTTGTTTTGGCAAAAGTGGTCGAAGACCTGCCTAATTTTCCTCGCGAATATTTACTCTGCCGGCGACATATTAGATGAAGCGCTTTCATTTGGCGTATTTCGGATACTTTTCTGAACTTTTCCCTGTTCCCCTACCTTACTATTATTTTTGCGTATCTGGAAAAATTAATTCATCCCCAGGTAAGTGCCTCTTTCTCCGAAGTATAATATTCGGTCATTCACTTGTTTTGGCAAAAGTGGTCGAAGACCTGCCTAATTTTCCTCGCGAATATTTACTCTGCCGGCGACATATTAGATGAAGCGCTTTCATTTGGCGTATTTTGGATACTTTTCTGAACTTTTCCCTGTTCCCCTACCTTACTATTATTTTTGCGTATCTGGAAAAATTAATTCATCCCCAGGTAAGTGCCTCTTTCTCCGAAGTATAATATTCGCTCATTCACTTGTTTTGGCAAAAGTGGTCGAAGACCTGCCTAATTTTCCTCGCGAATATTTACTCTGCCGGCGACATATTAGATGAAGCGCTTTCATTTGGCGTATTTCGGATACTTTTCTGAACTTTTCCCTGTTCCCCTACCTTACTATTATTTTTGCGTATCTGGAAAAATTAATTCATCCCCAGGTAAGTGCCTCTTTCTCCGAAGTATAATATTCGGTCATTCACTTGTTTTGGCAAAAGTGGTCGAAGACCTGCCTAATTTTCCTCGCGAATATTTACTCTGCCGGCGACATATTAGATGAAGCGCTTTCATTTGGCGTATTTCGGATCCTTTTCTGAACTTTTCCCTGTTCCCCTACCTTACTATTATTTTTGCGTATCTGGAAAAATTAATTCATCCCCAGGTAAGTGCCTCTTTCTCCGAAGTATAATATTCGGTCATTCACTTGTTTTGGCAAAAGTGGTCGAAGACCTGCCTAATTTTCCTCGCGAATATTTACTCTGCCGGCGACATATTAGATGAAGCGCTTTCATTTGGCGTATTTCGGATACTTTTCTGAACTTCTCCCTGTTCCCCTACCTTACTATTATTTTTGCGTATCTGGAAAAATTAATTCATCCCCAGGTAAGTGCCTCTTTCTCCGAAGTATAATATTCGGTCATTCACTTGTTTTGGCAAAAGTGGTCGAAGACCTGCCTAATTTTCCTCGCGAATATTTACTCTGCCGGCGACATATTAGATGAAGCGCTTTCATTTGGCGTATTTCGGATACTTTTATGAACTTTTCCCTGTTCCCCTACCTTACTATTATTTTTGCGTATCTGGAAAAATTAATTCATCCCCAGGTAAGTGCCTCTTTCTCCGAAGTATAATATTCGGTCATTCACTTGTTTTGGCAAAAGTGGTCGAAGACCTGACTAATTTTCCTCGCGAATATTTACTCTGCCGGCGACATATTAGATGAAGCGCTTTCATTTGGCGTATTTCGGATACTTTTCTGAACTTTTCCCTGTTCCCCTACCTTACTATTATTTTTGCGTATCTGGAAAAATTAATTCATCCCCAGGTAAGTGCCTCTTTCTCCGAAGTATAATATTCGGTCATTCACTTGTTTTGGCAAAAGTGGTCGAAGACCTGCCTAATTTTCCTCGCGAATATTTACTCTGCCGGCGACATATTAGATGAAGCGCTTTCATTTGGCGTATTTCGGATACTTTTCTGAACTTTTCCCTGTTCCCCTACCTTACTATTATTTTTGCGTATCTGGAAAAATTAATTCATCCCCAGGTAAGTGCCTCTTTCTCCGAAGTATAATATTCGGTCATTCACTTGTTTTGGCAAAAGTGGTCGAAGACCTGCCTAATTTTCCTCGCGAATATTTACTCTGCCGGCGACATATTAGATGAAGCGCTTTCATTTGGCGTATTTCGGATACTTTTCTGAACTTTTCCCTGTTCCCCTACCTTACTATTATTTTTGCGTATCTGGAAAAATTAATTCATCCCCAGGTAAGTGCCTCTTTCTCCGAAGTATAATATTCGGTCATTCACTTGTTTTGGCAAAAGTGGTCGAAGACCTGCCTAATTTTCCTCGCGAATATTTACTCTGCCGGCGACATATTAGATGAAGCGCTTTCATTTGGCGTATTTCGGATCCTTTTCTGAACTTTTCCCTGTTCCCCTACCTTACTATTATTTTTGCGTATCTGGAAAAATTAATTCATCCCCAGGTAAGTGCCTCTTTCTCCGAAGTATAATATTCGGTCTTTCACTTGTTTTGGCAAAAGTGGTCGAAGACCTGCCTAATTTTCCTCGCGAATATTTACTCTGCCGGCGACATATTAGATGAAGCGCTTTCATTTGGCGTATTTCGGATCCTTTTCTGAACTTTTCCCTGTTCCCCTACCTTACTATTATTTTTGCGTATCTGGAAAAATTAATTCATCCCCAGGTAAGTGCCTCTTTCTCCGAAGTATAATATTCGGTCATTCACTTGTTTTGGCAAAAGTGGTCGAAGACCTGCCTAATTTTCCTCGCGAATATTTACTCTGCCGGCGACATATTAGATGAAGCGCTTTCATTTGGCGTATTTCGGATACTTTTCTGAACTTTTCCCTGTTCCCCTACCTTACTATTATTTTTGCGTATCTGGAAAAATTAATTCATCCCCAGGTAAGTGCCTCTTTCTCCGAAGTATAATATTCGGTCATTCACTTGTTTTGGCAAAAGTGGTCGAAGACCTGCCTAATTTTCCTCGCGAATATTTACTCTGCCGGCGACATATTAGATGAAGCGCTTTCATTTGGCGTATTTCGGATCCTTTTCTGAACTTTTCCCTGTTCCCCTACCTTACTATTATTTTTGCGTATCTGGAAAAATTAATTCATCCCCAGGTAAGTGCCTCTTTCTCCGAAGTATAATATTCGGTCATTCACTTGTTTTGGCAAAAGTGGTCGAAGACCTGCCTAATTTTCCTCGCGAATATTTACTCTGCCGGCGACATATTAGATGAAGCGCTTTCATTTGGCGTATTTCGGATACTTTTCTGAACTTTTCCCTGTTCCCCTACCTTACTATTATTTTTGCGTATCTGGAAAAATTAATTCATCCCCAGGTAAGTGCCTCTTTCTCCGAAGTATAATATTCGGTCATTCACTTGTTTTGGCAAAAGTGGTCGAAGACCTGCCTAATTTTCCTCGCGAATATTTACTCTGGCCGGCGACATATTAGATGAAGCGCTTTCATTTGGCGTATTTCGGATACTTTTCTGAACTTTTCCCTGTTCCCCTACCTTACTATTATTTTTGCGTATCTGGAAAAATTAATTCATCCCCAGGTAAGTGCCTCTTTCTCCGAAGTATAATATTCGGTCATTCACTTGTTTTGGCAAAAGTGGTCGAAGACCTGCCTAATTTTCCTCGCGAATATTTACTCTGCCGGCGACATATTAGATGAAGCGCTTTCATTTGGCGTATTTCGGATCCTTTTCTGAACTTTTCCCTGTTCCCCTACCTTACTATTATTTTTGCGTATCTGGAAAAATTAATTCATCCCCAGGTAAGTGCCTCTTTCTCCGAAGTATAATATTCGGTCATTCACTTGTTTTGGCAAAAGTGGTCGAAGACCTGCCTAATTTTCCTCGCGAATATTTACTCTGCCGGCGACATATTAGATGAAGCGCTTTCATTTGGCGTATTTCGGATCCTTTTCTGAACTTTTCCCTGTTCCCCTACCTTACTATTATTTTTGCGTATCTGGAAAAATTAATTCATCCCCAGGTAAGTGCCTCTTTCTCCGAAGTATAATATTCGGTCATTCACTTGTTTTGGCAAAAGTGGTCGAAGACCTGCCTAATTTTCCTCGCGAATATTTACTCTGCCGGCGACATATTAGATGAAGCGCTTTCATTTGGCGTATTTCGGATCCTTTTCTGAACTTTTCCCTGTTCCCCTACCTTACTATTATTTTTGCGTATCTGGAAAAATTAATTCATCCCCAGGTAAGTGCCTCTTTCTCCGAAGTATAATATTCGGTCATTCACTTGTTTTGGCAAAAGTGGTCGAAGACCTGCCTAATTTTCCTCGCGAATATTTACTCTGCCGGCGACATATTAGATGAAGCGCTTTTATTGGCGTATTTCGGATACTTTTCTGAACTTTTCCCGGTTCCCCTACCTTACTATTATTTTTGCGTATCTGGAAAAATTAATTCATCCCCAGGTAAGTGCCTCTTTCTCCGAAGTATAATATTCGGTCATTCACTTGTTTTGGAAAAAGTTGTCGAAGACCTGCCTAATTTTCCTCGCGAATATTTACTCTGCCGGCGACATATTAGATGAAGCGCTTTCATTTGGCGTATTTCGGATCCTTTTCTGAACTTTTCCCTGTTCCCCTACCTTACTATTATTTTTGCGTATCTGGAAAAATTAATTCATCTCCAGGTAAGTGCCTCTTTCTCCGAAGTATAATATTCGGTCATTCACTTGTTTTGGCAAAAGTGGTCGAAGACCTGCCTAATTTTCCTCGCGAATATTTACTCTGCCGGCGACATATTAGATGAAGCGCTTTCATTTGGCGTATTTCGGATCCTTTTCTGAACTTTTCCCTGTTCCCCTACCTTACTATTATTTTTGCGTATCTGGAAAAATTAATTCATCCCCAGGTAAGTGCCTCTTTCTCCGAAGTATAATATTCGGTCATTCACTTGTTTTGGCAAAAGTGGTCGAAGACCTGCCTAATTTTCCTCGCGAATATTTACTCTGCCGGCGACATATTAGATGAAGCGCTTTCATTTGGCGTATTTTGGATACTTTTCTGAACTTTTCCCTGTTCCCCTACCTTACTATTATTTTTGCGTATCTGGAAAAATTAATTCATCCCCAGGTAAGTGCCTCTTTCTCCGAAGTATAATATTCGCTCATTCACTTGTTTTGGCAAAAGTGGTCGAAGACCTGCCTAATTTTCCTCACGAATATTTACTCTGCCGGCGACATATTAGATGAAGCGCTTTCATTTGGCGTATTTCGGATACTTTTATGAACTTTTCCCTGTTCCCCTACCTTACTATTATTTTTGCGTATCTGGAAAAATTAATTCATCCCCAGGTAAGTGCCTCTTTCTCCGAAGTATAATATTCGGTCATTCACTTGTTTTGGCAAAAGTGGTCGAAGACCTGCCTAATTTTCCTCGCGAATATTTACTCTGCCGGCGACATATTAGATGAAGCGCTTTCATTTGGCGTATTTCGGATACTTTTATGAACTTTTCCCTGTTCCCCTACCTTACTATTATTTTTGCGTATCTGGAAAAATTAATTCATCCCCAGGTAAGTGCCTCTTTCTCCGAAGTATAATATTCGGTCATTCACTTGTTTTGGCAAAAGTGGTCGAAGACCTGCCTAATTTTCCTCGCGAATATTTACTCTGCCGGCGACATATTAGATGAAGCGCTTTCATTTGGCGTATTTCGGATACTTTTCTGAACTTTTCCCTGTTCCCCTACCTTACTATTATTTTTGCGTATCTGGAAAAATTAATTCATCCCCAGGTAAGTGCCTCTTTCTCCGAAGTATAATATTCGGTCATTCACTTGTTTTGGCAAAAGTGGTCGAAGACCTGCCTAATTTTCCTCGCGAATATTTACTCTGCCGGCGACATATTAGATGAAGCGCTTTCATTTGGCGTATTTTGGATACTTTTCTGAACTTTTCCCTGTTCCCCTACCTTACTATTATTTTTGCGTATCTGGAAAAATTAATTCATCCCCAGGTAAGTGCCTCTTTCTCCGAAGTATAATATTCGCTCATTCACTTGTTTTGGCAAAAGTGGTCGAAGACCTGCCTAATTTTCCTCGCGAATATTTACTCTGCCGGCGACATATTAGATGAAGCGCTTTCATTTGGCGTATTTCGGATACTTTTCTGAACTTTTCCCTGTTCCCCTACCTTACTATTATTTTTGCGTATCTGGAAAAATTAATTCATCCCCAGGTAAGTGCCTCTTTCTCCGAAGTATAATATTCGGTCATTCACTTGTTTTGGCAAAAGTGGTCGAAGACCTGCCTAATTTTCCTCGCGAATATTTACTCTGCCGGCGACATATTAGATGAAGCGCTTTCATTTGGCGTATTTCGGATACTTTTCTGAACTTTTCCCTGTTCCCCTACCTTACTATTATTTTTGCGTATCTGGAAAAATTAATTAATCCCCAGGTAAGTGCCTCTTTCTCCGAAGTATAATATTCGGTCATTCACTTGTTTTGGCAAAAGTGGTCGAAGACCTGCCTAATTTTCCTCGCGAATATTTACTCTGCCGGCGACATATTAGATGAAGCGCTTTCATTTGGCGTATTTCGGATACTTTTCTGAACTTTTCCGTGTTCCCCTACCTTACTATTATTTTTGCGTATCTGGAAAAATTAATTCATCCCCAGGTAAGTGCCTCTTTCTCCGAAGTATAATATTCGGTCATTCACTGGTTTTGGCAAAAGTGGTCGAAGACCTGCCTAATTTTCCTCGCGAATATTTACTCTGCCGGCGACATATTAGATGAAGCGCTTTCATTTGGCGTATTTCGGATCCTTTTCTGAACTTTTCCCTGTTCCCCTACCTTACTATTATTTTTGCGTATCTGGAAAAATTAATTCATCCCCAGGTAAGTGCCTCTTTCTCCGAAGTATAATATTCGGTCATTCACTTGTTTTGGCAAAAGTGGTCGAAGACCTGCCTAATTTTCCTCGCGAATATTTACTCTGCCGGCGACATATTAGATGAAGCGCTTTCATTTGGCGTATTTCGGATACTTTTCTGAACTTTTCCCTGTTCCCCTACCTTACTATTATTTTTGCGTATCTGGAAAAAGTAATTCATCCCCAGGTAAGTGCCTCTTTCTCCGAAGTATAATATTCGGTCATTCACTTGTTTTGGCAAAAGTGGTCGAAGACCTGCCTAATTTTCCTCGCGAATATTTACTCTGCCGGCGACATATTAGATGAAGCGCTTTCATTTGACGTATTTCGGATACTTTTCTGAACTTCTCCCTGTTCCCCTACCTTACTATTATTTTTGCGTGTCTGGAAAAATTAATTCATCCCCAGGTAAGTGCCTCTTTCTCCGAAGTATAATATTCGGTCATTCACTTGTTTTGGCAAAAGTGGTCGAAGACCTGCCTAATTTTCCTCGCGAATATTTACTCTGCCGGCGACATATTAGATGAAGCGCTTTCATTTGGCGTATTTCGGATACTTTTATGAACTTTTCCCTGTTCCCCTACCTTACTATTATTTTTGCGTATCTGGAAAAATTAATTCATCCCCAGGTAAGTGCCTCTTTCTCCGAAGTATAATATTCGCTCATTCACTTGTTTTGGCAAAAGTGGTCGAAGACCTGCCTAATTTTCCTCGCGAATATTTACTCTGCCGGCGACATATTAGATGAAGCGCTTTCATTTGGCGTATTTCGGATACTTTTCTGAACTTTTCCCTGTTCCCCTACCTTACTATTATTTTTGCGTATCTGGAAAAATTAATTCATCCCCAGGTAAGTGCCTCTTTCTCCGAAGTATAATATTCGGTCATTCACTTGTTTTGGCAAAAGTGGTCGAAGACCTGCCTAATTTTCCTCGCGAATATTTACTCTGCCGGCGACATATTAGATGAAGCGCTTTCATTTGGCGTATTTTGGATACTTTTCTGAACTTTTCCCTGTTCCCCTACCTTACTATTATTTTTGCGTATCTGGAAAAATTAATTCATCCCCAGGTAAGTGCCTCTTTCTCCGAAGTATAATATTCGCTCATTCACTTGTTTTGGCAAAAGTGGTCGAAGACCTGCCTAATTTTCCTCGCGAATATTTACTCTGCCGGCGACATATTAGATGAAGCGCTTTCATTTGGCGTATTTCGGATACTTTTCTGAACTTTTCCCTGTTCCCCTACCTTACTATTATTTTTGCGTATCTGGAAAAATTAATTCATCCCCAGGTAAGTGCCTCTTTCTCCGAAGTATAATATTCGGTCATTCACTTGTTTTGGCAAAAGTGGTCGAAGACCTGCCTAATTTTCCTCGCGAATATTTACTCTGCCGGCGACATATTAGATGAAGCGCTTTCATTTGGCGTATTTCGGATCCTTTTCTGAACTTTTCCCTGTTCCCCTTCCTTACTATTATTTTTGCGTATCTGTAAAAATTAATTCATCCCCAGGTAAGTGCCTCTTTCTCCGAAGTATAATATTCGGTCATTCACTTGTTTTGGCAAAAGTGGTCGAAGACCTGCCTAATTTTCCTCGCGAATATTTACTCTGCCGGCGACATATTAGATGAAGCGCTTTCATTTGGCGTATTTCGGATACTTTTCTGAACTTCTCCCTGTTCCCCTACCTTACTATTATTTTTGCGTATCTGGAAAAATTAATTCATCCCCAGGTAAGTGCCTCTTTCTCCGAAGTATAATATTCGGTCATTCACTTGTTTTGGCAAAAGTGGTCGAAGACCTGCCTAATTTTCCTCGCGAATATTTACTCTGCCGGCGACATATTAGATGAAGCGCTTTCATTTGGCGTATTTCGGATACTTTTCTGAACTTTTCCCTGTTCCCCTACCTTACTATTATTTTTGCGTATCTGGAAAAATTAATTCATCCCCAGGTAAGTGCCTCTTTCTCCGAAGTATAATATTCGGTCATTCACTTGTTTTGGCAAAAGTGGTCGAAGACCTGACTAATTTTCCTCGCGAATATTTACTCTGCCGGCGACATATTAGATGAAGCGCTTTCATTTGGCGTATTTCGGATACTTTTCTGAACTTTTCCCTGTTCCCCTACCTTACTATTATTTTTGCGTATCTGGAAAAATTAATTCATCCCCAGGTAAGTGCCTCTTTCTCCGAAGTATAATATTCGGTCATTCACTTGTTTTGGCAAAAGTGGTCGAAGACCTGCCTAATTTTCCTCGCGAATATTTACTCTGCCGGCGACATATTAGATGAAGCGCTTTCATTTGGCGTATTTCGGATACTTTTCTGAACTTTTCCCTGTTCCCCTACCTTACTATTATTTTTGCGTATCTGGAAAAATTAATTCATCCCCAGGTAAGTGCCTCTTTCTCCGAAGTATAATATTCGGTCATTCACTTGTTTTGGCAAAAGTGGTCGAAGACCTGCCTAATTTTCCTCGCGAATATTTACTCTGCCGGCGACATATTAGATGAAGCGCTTTCATTTGGCGTATTTCGGATCCTTTTCTGAACTTTTCCCTGTTCCCCTACCTTACTATTATTTTTGCGTATCTGGAAAAATTAATTCATCCCCAGGTAAGTGCCTCTTTCTCCGAAGTATAATATTCGGTCATTCACTTGTTTTGGCAAAAGTGGTCGAAGACCTGCCTAATTTTCCTCGCGAATATTTACTCTGCCGGCGACATATTAGATGAAGCGCTTTCATTTGGCGTATTTCGGATCCTTTTCTGAACTTTTCCCTGTTCCCCTACCTTACTATTATTTTTGCGTATCTGGAAAAATTAATTCATCCCCAGGTAAGTGCCTCTTTCTCCGAAGTATAATATTCGGTCATTCACTTGTTTTGGCAAAAGTGGTCGAAGACCTGCCTAATTTTCCTCGCGAATATTTACTCTGCCGGCGACATATTAGATGAAGCGCTTTCATTTGGCGTATTTCGGATCCTTTTCTGAACTTTTCCCTGTTCCCCTACCTTACTATTATTTTTGCGTATCTGGAAAAATTAATTCATCCCCAGGTAAGTGCCTCTTTCTCCGAAGTATAATATTCGGTCATTCACTTGTTTTGGCAAAAGTGGTCGAAGACCTGCCTAATTTTCCTCGCGAATATTTACTCTGCCGGCGACATATTAGATGAAGCGCTTTTATTGGCGTATTTCGGATACTTTTCTGAACTTTTCCCGGTTCCCCTACCTTACTATTATTTTTGCGTATCTGGAAAAATTAATTCATCCCCAGGTAAGTGCCTCTTTCTCCGAAGTATAATATTCGGTCATTCACTTGTTTTGGAAAAAGTTGTCGAAGACCTGCCTAATTTTCCTCGCGAATATTTACTCTGCCGGCGACATATTAGATGAAGCGCTTTCATTTGGCGTATTTCGGATACTTTTCTGAACTTTTCCCTGTTCCCCTACCTTACTATTATTTTTGCGTATCTGGAAAAAGTAATTCATCCCCAGGTAAGTGCCTCTTTCTCCGAAGTATAATATTCGCTCATTCACTTGTTTTGGCAAAAGTGGTCGAAGACCTGCCTAATTTTCCTCGCGAATATTTACTCTGCCGGCGACATATTAGATGAAGCGCTTTCATTTGGCGTATTTCGGATACTTTTCTGAACTTTTCCCTGTTCCCCTACCTTACTATTATTTTTGCGTATCTGGAAAAATTAATTCATCCCCAGGTAAGTGCCTCTTTCTCCGAAGTATAATATTCGGTCATTCACTTGTTTTGGCAAAAGTGGTCGAAGACCTGCCTAATTTTCCTCGCGAATATTTACTCTGCCGGCGACATATTAGATGAAGCGCTTTCATTTGGCGTATTTCGGATACTTTTCTGAACTTTTCCCTGTTCCCCTACCTGACTATTATTTTTGCGTATCTGGAAAAATTAATTCATCCCCAGGTAAGTGCCTCTTTCTCCGAAGTATAATATTCGGTCATTCACTTGTTTTGGCAAAAGTGTCGAAGTCCTGCCTAATTTTCCTCGCGAATATTTAGTGTGACGGCGACATTTTAGATGAAGCGCTTTCATTTGACGTATTTCGGATACTTTTCTGAACTTTTCCCTGTTCCCCTACCTTACTATAATTTTTGCGTATCTGGAAAAATTAATTCATCCCCAGGTAAGTGCCTCTTTCTCCGAAGTATAATATTCGGTCATTCACTGGTTTTGGCAAAAGTGGTCGAAGACCTGCCTAATTTTCCTCGCGAATATTTACTCTGCCGGCGACATATTAGATGAAGCGCTTTCATTTGGCGTATTTCGGATCCTTTTCTGAACTTTTCCCTGTTCCCCTACCTTACTATTATTTTTGCGTATCTGGAAAAATTAATTCATCCCCAGGTAAGTGCCTCTTTCTCCGAAGTATAATATTCGGTCATTCACTTGTTTTGGCAAAAGTGGTCGAAGACCTGCCTAATTTTCCTCGCGAATATTTACTCTGCCGGCGACATATTAGATGAAGCGCTTTCATTTGGCGTATTTCGGATACTTTTCTGAACTTTTCCCTGTTCCCCTACCTTACTATTATTTTTGCGTATCTGGAAAAAGTAATTCATCCCCAGGTAAGTGCCTCTTTCTCCGAAGTATAATATTCGGTCATTCACTTGTTTTGGCAAAAGTGGTCGAAGACCTGCCTAATTTTCCTCGCGAATATTTACTCTGCCGGCAACATATTAGATGAAGCGCTTTCATTTGACGTATTTCGGATACTTTTCTGAACTTCTCCCTGTTCCCCTACCTTACTATTATTTTTGCGTATCTGGAAAAATTAATTCATCCCCAGGTAAGTGCCTCTTTCTCCGAAGTATAATATTCGGTCATTCACTTGTTTTGGCAAAAGTGGTCGAAGACCTGCCTAATTTTCCTCGCGAATATTTACTCTGCCGGCGACATATTAGATGAAGCGCTTTCATTTGGCGTATTTCGGATCCTTTTCTGAACTTTTCCCTGTTCCCCTACCTTACTATTATTTTTGCGTATCTGGAAAAATTAATTCATCCCCAGGTAAGTGCCTCTTTCTCCGAAGTATAATATTCGGTCATTCACTTGTTTTGGCAAAAGTGGTCGAAGACCTGCCTAATTTTCCTCGCGAATATTTACTCTGCCGGCGACATATTAGATGAAGCGCTTTCATTTGGCGTATTTCGGATACTTTTCTGAACTTTTCCCTGTTCCCCTACCTTACTATTATTTTTGCGTATCTGGAAAAATTAATTCATCCCCAGGTAAGTGCCTCTTTCTCCGAAGTATAATATTCGGTCATTCACTTGTTTTGGCAAAAGTGGTCGAAGACCTGCCTAATTTTCCTCGCGAATATTTACTCTGCCGGCGACATATTAGATGAAGCGCTTTCATTTGGCGTATTTTGGATACTTTTCTGAACTTTTCCCTGTTCCCCTACCTTACTATTATTTTTGCGTATCTGGAAAAATTAATTCATCCCCAGGTAAGTGCCTCTTTCTCCGAAGTATAATATTCGCTCATTCACTTGTTTTGGCAAAAGTGGTCGAAGACCTGCCTAATTTTCCTCGCGAATATTTACTCTGCCGGCGACATATTAGATGAAGCGCTTTCATTTGGCGTATTTCGGATACTTTTATGAACTTTTCCCTGTTCCCCTACCTGACTATTATTTTTGCGTATCTGGAAAAATTAATTCATCCCCAGGTAAGTGCCTCTTTCTCCGAAGTATAATATTCGGTCATTCACTTGTTTTGGCAAAAGTGGTCGAAGTCCTGCCTAATTTTCCTCGCGAATATTTACTGTGCCGGCGACATATTAGATGAAGCGCTTTCATTTGACGTATTTCGGATACTTTTCTGAACTTTTCCCTGTTCCCCTACCTTACTATAATTTTTGCGTATCTGGAAAAATTAATTCATCCCCAGGTAAGTGCCTCTTTCTCCGAAGTATAATATTCGGTCATTCACTTGTTTTGGCAAAAGTGGTCGAAGACCTGCCTAATTTTCCTCGCGAATATTTACTCTGCCGGCGACATATTAGATGAAGCGCTTTCATTTGGCGTATTTCGGATCCTTTTCTGAACTTTTCCCTGTTCCCCTACCTTACTATTATTTTTGCGTATCTGGAAAAATTAATTCATCCCCAGGTAAGTGCCTCTTTCTCCGAAGTATAATATTCGGTCATTCACTTGTTTTGGCAAAAGTGGTCGAAGACCTGCCTAATTTTCCTCGCGAATATTTACTCTGCCGGCGACATATTAGATGAAGCGCTTTCATTTGGCGTATTTCGGATCCTTTTCTGAACTTTTCCCTGTTCCCCTACCTTACTATTATTTTTGCGTATCTGGAAAAATTAATTCATCCCCAGGTAAGTGCCTCTTTCTCCGAAGTATAATATTCGGTCATTCACTTGTTTTGGCAAAAGTGGTCGAAGACCTGCCTAATTTTCCTCGCGAATATTTACTCTGCCGGCGACATATTAGATGAAGCGCTTTCATTTGGCGTATTTTGGATACTTTTCTGAACTTTTCCCTGTTCCCCTACCTTACTATTATTTTTGCGTATCTGGAAAAATTAATTCATCCCCAGGTAAGTGCCTCTTTCTCCGAAGTATAATATTCGCTCATTCACTTGTTTTGGCAAAAGTGGTCGAAGACCTGCCTAATTTTCCTCACGAATATTTACTCTGCCGGCGACATATTAGATGAAGCGCTTTCATTTGGCGTATTTCGGATACTTTTATGAACTTTTCCCTGTTCCCCTACCTTACTATTATTTTTGCGTATCTGGAAAAATTAATTCATCCCCAGGTAAGTGCCTCTTTCTCCGAAGTATAATATTCGGTCATTCACTTGTTTTGGCAAAAGTGGTCGAAGACCTGCCTAATTTTCCTCGCGAATATTTACTCTGCCGGCGACATATTAGATGAAGCGCTTTCATTTGGCGTATTTCGGATACTTTTATGAACTTTTCCCTGTTCCCCTACCTTACTATTATTTTTGCGTATCTGGAAAAATTAATTCATCCCCAGGTAAGTGCCTCTTTCTCCGAAGTATAATATTCGGTCATTCACTTGTTTTGGCAAAAGTGGTCGAAGACCTGCCTAATTTTCCTCGCGAATATTTACTCTGCCGGCGACATATTAGATGAAGCGCTTTCATTTGGCGTATTTCGGATACTTTTCTGAACTTTTCCCTGTTCCCCTATCTTACTATTATTTTTGCGTATCTGGAAAAATTAATTCATCCCCAGGTAAGTGCCTCTTTCTCCGAAGTATAATATTCGGTCATTCACTTGTTTTGGCAAAAGTGGTCGAAGACCTGCCTAATTTTCCTCGCGAATATTTACTCTGCCGGCGACATATTAGATGAAGCGCTTTCATTTGGCGTATTTTGGATACTTTTCTGAACTTTTCCCTGTTCCCCTACCTTACTATTATTTTTGCGTATCTGGAAAAATTAATTCATCCCCAGGTAAGTGCCTCTTTCTCCGAAGTATAATATTCGCTCATTCACTTGTTTTGGCAAAAGTGGTCGAAGACCTGCCTAATTTTCCTCGCGAATATTTACTCTGCCGGCGACATATTAGATGAAGCGCTTTCATTTGGCGTATTTCGGATACTTTTCTGAACTTTTCCCTGTTCCCCTACCTTACTATTATTTTTGCGTATCTGGAAAAATTAATTCATCCCCAGGTAAGTGCCTCTTTCTCCGAAGTATAATATTCGGTCATTCACTTGTTTTGGCAAAAGTGGTCGAAGACCTGCCTAATTTTCCTCGCGAATATTTACTCTGCCGGCGACATATTAGATGAAGCGCTTTCATTTGGCGTATTTCGGATACTTTTCTGAACTTTTCCCTGTTCCCCTACCTTACTATTATTTTTGCGTATCTGGAAAAATTAATTAATCCCCAGGTAAGTGCCTCTTTCTCCGAAGTATAATATTCGGTCATTCACTTGTTTTGGCAAAAGTGGTCGAAGACCTGCCTAATTTTCCTCGCGAATATTTACTCTGCCGGCGACATATTAGATGAAGCGCTTTCATTTGGCGTATTTCGGATACTTTTCTGAACTTTTCCGTGTTCCCCTACCTTACTATTATTTTTGCGTATCTGGAAAAATTAATTCATCCCCAGGTAAGTGCCTCTTTCTCCGAAGTATAATATTCGGTCATTCACTGGTTTTGGCAAAAGTGGTCGAAGACCTGCCTAATTTTCCTCGCGAATATTTACTCTGCCGGCGACATATTAGATGAAGCGCTTTCATTTGGCGTATTTCGGATCCTTTTCTGAACTTTTCCCTGTTCCCCTACCTTACTATTATTTTTGCGTATCTGGAAAAATTAATTCATCCCCAGGTAAGTGCCTCTTTCTCCGAAGTATAATATTCGGTCATTCACTTGTTTTGGCAAAAGTGGTCGAAGACCTGCCTAATTTTCCTCGCGAATATTTACTCTGCCGGCGACATATTAGATGAAGCGCTTTCATTTGGCGTATTTCGGATACTTTTCTGAACTTTTCCCTGTTCCCCTACCTTACTATTATTTTTGCGTATCTGGAAAAAGTAATTCATCCCCAGGTAAGTGCCTCTTTCTCCGAAGTATAATATTCGGTCATTCACTTGTTTTTGGCAAAAGTGTCGAGACCTGCCTAATTTTCCTCGCGAATATTTACTCTGCCGCGACATATTAGATGAAGCGCTTTCATTTGACGTATTTCGGATACTTTTCTGAACTTCTCCCTGTTCCCCTACCTTACTATTATTTTTGCGTATCTGGAAAAATTAATTCATCCCCAGGTAAGTGCCTCTTTCTCCGAAGTATAATATTCGGTCATTCACTTGTTTTGGCAAAAGTGGTCGAAGACCTGCCTAATTTTCCTCGCGAATATTTACTCTGCCGGCGACATATTAGATGAAGCGCTTTCATTTGGCGTATTTCGGATACTTTTCTGAACTTTTCCCTGTTCCCCTACCTTACTATTATTTTTGCGTATCTGGAAAAATTAATTCATCCCCAGGTAAGTGCCTCTTTCTCCGAAGTATAATATTCGGTCATTCACTTGTTTTGGCAAAAGTGGTCGAAGACCTGCCTAATTTTCCTCGCGAATATTTACTCTGCCGGCGACATATTAGATGAAGCGCTTTCATTTGGCGTATTTGGATACTTTTCTGAACTTTTCCCTGTTCCCCTACCTTACTATTATTTTTGCGTATCTGGAAAAATTAATTCATCCCCAGGTAAGTGCCTCTTTCTCCGAAGTATAATATTCGCTCATTCACTTGTTTTGGCAAAAGTGGTCGAAGACCTGCCTAATTTTCCTCGCGAATATTTACTCTGCCGGCGACATATTAGATGAAGCGCTTTCATTTGGCGTATTTCGGATACTTTTCTGAACTTTTCCCTGTTCCCCTACCTTACTATTATTTTTGCGTATCTGGAAAAATTAATTCATCCCCAGGTAAGTGCCTCTTTCTCCGAAGTATAATATTCGCTCATTCACTTGTTTTGGCAAAAGTGGTCGAAGACCTGCCTAATTTTCCTCGCGAATATTACTCTGCCGCGCATATTAGATGAAGCGCTTTCATTTGGCGTATTTCGGATCCTTTTCTGAACTTTTCCCTGTTCCCCTACCTTACTATTATTTTTGCGTATCTGGAAAAATTAATTCATCCCCAGGTAAGTGCCTCTTTCTCCGAAGTATAATATTCGGTCATTCACTTGTTTTGGCAAAAGTATACTCGAGAAGCGCTTTCATTTGGGGATTTCCTTTTCTGTTTTCCTGTTTTTTTTGGTATCTGGAAAAATTAATTCATCCCCAGGTAAGTGCTCTTTCTCCGAAGTATAATATTCGTTCATTTCACTTGTTTGGCAAAAGT